>NW_023270436.1:12809356-12833775 GCF_011800145.1 Mirounga leonina
CCCCCCCCCCCCCCCCCCCCCCCCCCCCCCCCCCCCCCCCCCCCCCGGCTTGTGCACACTCTCTCTCTCACTCACTCTCTCAAATAAATAAAATCTTTAAAAATTTTTTTAAAAAACACACAAAAACAGGCAGGAAAAGAGGCTAAAAAAGGGAACAAAGAACAGATGGGATAGATAGGGAAAAATGCCAAGATGGTAGACTTAAACACAATCATCAATATAATTATATTAAACACAAATAGTCTAACCATTACAAGTAAAAAAATCAATTCTCAGAATAAGTAAAATTTTAAAAGGCCCAACTATATATTGCCCATAAGGAATGCACTTTAAATATAAAAACAAGTTATAATACAAATAATAAGAGAGCTAAAATGGCTAGATTAATAACAAAGTGGACTCCAAGAGGACTATAAAGGAATAAAGAGGGAAATTTTGTAATGAGAGAAGTGTCAGTTCTTCAAGAAGACGTATATCCCAAATGTGCAGGCATCTAACAACAAAGCTTAAAAATATATGAAGCAAAAGCTGATATATCTAAAAGGAAAAACAGACAAATCCAGAATTATAATTAAAGTTTTTAGCAGGCCTCCTCTCAGCAACTGATAGAAAAAGTAGACAGAAAAGCAGTAAGGTATAGAAAACATGAACAACACTATCAACCAACATAACCAAACTGACATTTATAAATATCAGTAATAATAATGATAAGAGGGCGCCTGGGTGGCTCAGTTGGTTAATCGACTGCCTTCGGCTCAGGTCATGATCCTGGAGTCCCGGGATCGAGTCCCGCATCGGGCTCCCTGCTCAGCAGAGAGTCTGCTTCTCCCTCTGACCCTCCCCCCTCTCATGTGCTTGCTCTCTCTCATTCTCTCTCTCAAATAAATAAATAAAATCTTAAAAAAAAATAATAATGATAAGAATAATATACTCAACAGAATACACAAGTTTTTCAATTGCACATGAAACATTCACCCAAGAGAAACCACATGCTGAGCCTTAAATTTATACTGACATATATTTTTTTAAGGTTTTATTCATTTATTTGAAAGAGAGAGCATGTGAACAAGAGAGCACAAGCAGAGGGGAGCAGCAGAGGGAGAGGGAAAAGCAGACACCCCACTGAGCAGGGAGCCCGATGTGGGGCTTGATCTCGGGACCCTGAAATCATGACCTGAGCCAAAGGCAACCATTTAACCGACTAAACCACCCAGGTACCCCAATATATTTTTTAAAATTGAAATTTCTGAACAGATTTAAATTACAAAGTCACAAAATATCTAGAACACTCCCTCTTCCCCAAAAATCTGGAAATTAAATAATACCTTTAAACAACACGTAAGACAAAAAGGAAATCACAAGGGAAAAGGAGAAAATGTTCTGAACTGATTATGAAAGCAAAATATACAAAAATGTATGCGGTACAAGTAAAACAGTGCTCAAAGAGAAATCAGTAACTTTCATATTTATAGTAGAAAGAAAGAAAGAAAGAAAGAAAGAAAGAAAGAAAGAAAGAGTGTAAAATTGCTCCAAACTTCTCCCTTCAGAAGCTAGAAGTATAAATTAAACCAAATGTAAACTGAGGGAAGAAAATAATGAAAAGAGAAGAAATGAAATATAAAACAGACTAACAATACATAAAACCAATAAAGTAAAACGCTGTTGTTTTGGTTTTGGTTTGGGGTCTTGTTTTTTATTTTTTGTTTTTAAAGATTTTATTTATTTATTTATTTATTTATTTATTTATTTGGGGGGGAGCACAAGCTGGCGGAGGGGCAGAGGGAGAAGCAGACTCCCCACTGAGCAGGGAGCTCTATGTAAGGCTCAGTCCCAAGATCCTGGGATCATGACCTGAGCTGAAGGCAGATGCTTAACTGACTGAGCCACCCAGGTGCCCCCTGTTGCTGGTTTTTTAATCAATAAAATAGACAAACTTCTCAAGGTTAATCAGGAGAAAAAGAAAAGACAAATTACCAATATCAGGAATGAAAGAGGAGGAATTATTTCACATCCTAAAGACACTGAAAAGATAATGGAATTATTATAAACCACCTTATGCCAATAAATATAACTACTTAGATTACATGGACAAATTCTTTGAGAGAATTACCAAACTAAAACAAAAAAATAAGTTAAAAATCTGTATAGCCCTGTAAAGAAATGGAATTCATAATTTAAAACTTTCCTAAAAAGTATTCTCCAAGGCCAAGATGGCTTCACTAGTGAATTCTATCCAACATTAAGAAATACCACCAAACCTACACAAATTCTTTCAGAAAACAGAGGAGCTAATTCCCAAGTCATTTATAAGACTAACATTACCAACACAAGACAAAGACATGGTAAGAAATCTACATGTAATCTTTCATTAACATAAATTAAAAAAATACTAACAAACCCAATCCAACAATACATAAAATGGTAACACACCCTGCACATGGAGTGTATCTTGGAAATTCAAGCTTAGCTGAATGAGTCCAAAAGCCCATCAATATAATTGAATCAAACTAGTTCAAAAACCCATTAATAAAATCCCCCATATTAACAAAACAAAACCTATAATCATCTCAACAGATGCAGAAAAAAACATTTAACAAAATCAACACCTATTCAAAACTAAGTAAACCAGGAATTAAAGGGAACTTCCTCAACCCGATTAAAAAGATGTTCAAAAACTACAGCTAACATCACAAGTAATAATGGAAGATTGCATACTTCCCACCTAAGATCAGTAACAAAGCTAGGAGGTACATTCTGCTATTCAACTTTGTAATATAGGTCCTAACCAATGCAATAAAGCAAGAAAAATAAGTAAAAGGCATAGAAATGGAAAGGAAGATATAAAACCATCTTGAATTATTCACAGACATCATGTACATTTACAAAACTTCAAGGAATTTACAAAAAAGATACAACTAATAACTGAGTTTAGGAAAGTTGCAGTATGTAAATATACAAAACTATTTCTACATACTAGCATGAAAAAATAGAAAATAGTATTTTAAAACAGTGCCATTTGAAACAACATTGAAAAATATGAGCTACTTAGGGATAAATTTGATAACATATGTTCCAGATCAGTATATCAAAAACTATAAACAATGTTGACAGAAATTAATGATCGGGGGAAAAAAAAAATGGAAGCTAGACCCTGTTTCATGAACTGGAAGACCTAAAATTGTGAACAGGTCAATTCTTCCCAATTTGATCTACAGGTTCAATGAAATCACAATAAAAATACCTGCAGGAACTTTTGTGAAAAACTGACAGGTTGATTCTAAAACTTATACTGAAATGCAAAGTACCCAGAAGAGCCAAAACAATTTTGAAAAAGAACAACATTGGAGAATTTGCCCAAACTTCAAAACATACTATAAAATTTCAGAAATCATAATAGTGTGGTACTGGCATAAGAGACATACAGATCAAACGAAGAGAATATAAAATCCAGAAATAAACTTATGCATAAACATAGACACATATATCCAATATATTCAAATGACTTTTGACAGAGATGCCAAAGTAATTCAATGAGAAAAGCAGTCTTTTCAACAAATAATGCTAGAACAACTAGATACCTATATACCAAAAGAATTTCGACCCCTACCTTATTCCACAAAAAAAATAAACTCAAAATGGATCACTTGTTCACAGACCTATATCTAACAATTAAAACTATAAAACTTCTGAAAGAAATCATGAGAGAAAATCCTTGTTACCTCAGGATCACAATTAGAACTCTCATATAATTGGTAGAAATGTAAAATGATACAACCGTATTTTAAAAGTTTAACAGTTCTTTATAAAGTGAACCCCATGTTTCCCACATGATTGAGCAACTGCACTCCTACTGACAGAAATAAAAACATATGTCCCAGACAAAACCAGTACATAAATGTTCATAATCACCAATAAATGGATGAGTAAGCAAATTGTGGTATATCAATATAAGGGATTACAACTTAGCATTAAAAAGAATAACCTATTTAAACAACAATAGGAAGCCTGGCACAGAAGACTATATCCTAGATGATTCCACTGATTTAAAAAAAAAAAATCTAGAAAAGACAAAATGAATCTATAGTAACAGAATAGTGGTTATCTGGAGATGGGGGTGCATCACAGATGTTTTCTATTTTGATTTCAGTGGTGGTTTCACATAGGTATACATTTGTCAAAACTCATGAAACTGTACTTGCTTAAAATGGGTTCACTTTATTGTATGTAAATTATACCTCTATAATCAAAACTTTATGTACTAATGGAAGAATTCATGAAAAAAATCTCTCAAAGAAAAAAAAACCTATTTTTAAGAGAGCCAAAATATCATCTTACCATCTTGCTCATCTCCCTAACTATGAATCTCTTTTATTTATTTATTTTTTTAAAGATTTTATTTATTTATTTGACAGAGAGAGACACAGCGAGAGAGGGAACACAAGCAGGGGGAGTGGGAGAGGGAGAAGCAGGCTTCCCGTGGAGCAGGGAGCCCAATGTGGGGCTCGAACCCAAGACGCCGGGATCATGACCTGAGCCGAAGGCAGACGCTTAACGACTGAGCCACCCAGGCGCCCCTATGAATCTCTTTTAGAAAGTATGCAATGTTTTTGAAAAAATTATTTTCATGCCTAAGTACATCAGAACACTGGTTAATGATTTATATTTATTAACCTTAACTAAAAGAGCACTCTTGTGAAATTTCTGGGAACTGAACTATTTAATGAAGTTCATTAGTGACATTAGGATGATTTCTTGCCCAACTGCAATAACAGACTATAAACAGTAATTTCTATCACTTTCTCTGTATAGCAGACATTGTTAGTTGGCTACCCAAACATGAATGGCTCCTTCCTCCACGGTAACATACAATCTATATTACTGAGGCGAACAATATGCTCACTTAAAACTTCCCTGAGTATGGCTAGAAGTGTTATTAAGGAACTCGGTGGAAGTTTCCTTAAAAAGGAGAAGTTAATTTTGAGTTAACTTTTTTTGTGTCCTTCCTTCCTTTCCTACTCCTTCCAATCTAGAATGCCACCATGATGACTAGAATTTGAACAACGATCTTGGACAATATGCTACTACTTATGATAAACTAAGGATGAGGGAGTAACAACAAAAAGCCTGGGACACTTGATGACTGAGAAGCAACCAAACCAGTTCTTAAATGCCTGCCTCCACACTGCATACATATAAAAAAAAAAATTTAACTTTTATCTTGTTTAAGCTATTTGTCTAGTTTTTAATAAACACATCATTATGGTACTATAGTAAGTCATTTTTGATGTGAGCATTCTAGCTTTATTTTAAAAAAACTGAAAGACTTTTAGTGAGGTGATAATTTTTTTAAAAAGATGTTATTTGAGAGAGAACACACATGGGGAGGGGGGCCGGGGGGGGGGGATCTCCAGCAGACTTCCTGCTGAGCACAGGGCCCAATCTCACCACCACAAGATCACTGCCTGAGTCAAAATCAAGAGTTGGATGCTTAACCTACTGAGCCACCAAGGAGCCCCTCTAAGTTTTGGGGGTGTTTTTTTTTTTGAGACTATGCAGTCACCTAGGTTTTTATCTTGCCCCAGTCATCAATCAAAACAATAAACTATCCTACTTTTTCATTTTCCAAATGATTGCTCAATTTGGAATAAAGCATTCTAGGAGAAAAAAATCTATCTCCCTATCTGTGGGAAGAAATTTTAAGCTGCATTATTACTCCATTAATCTCTGATGAAACTTTAAAAAAATATAAACTGTATTATCACTCCATTAATCTCAGGCAAATCTATACACTCCAGTGATTTCTACCTTCATGCTTGCACTATATTATATGGTCTACACTGTTAATTTTTAAAAGACTCAGAAAAGAAAGAGACCAATAATGCTTGGAATAGCTAGGAGGAGCTTCATAGAAGCCCTTCAAGAATTTAGATAGGAAAAAGAAGAGCATACAATATGTACACACTGGTTAAGTGTGTTTAGGCTCTGAAGTCAGTGATAGCTCCATCATCTGCTGGCCGTGTGACATTGGTTACATTACTTAAAATTCTTGCCTCAGTTTTTTTATCTGAAAAACGGGAACAGTATTACCTCATCAGGACCTTGATGAGAAAATGCATGTGGCTGGCAAGCAACTAGACAATTCCAGGCATTTAATAAGCACTTTTAGAAACAGCAAAAGCTCTAACAATGTGTGTAACATGTAAGATCTAACTTGAAATACAGATTCCTATTAGTGAATGATTGGAAATTTTTTAAGATTTTATTTACTTATTTGACAGAGAGAGAGTGACAGCAGGAACACAAGCAGGAGTGGGAGAGGGAGAAGCAGGGGCCCCACACCTGAGCCGAAGGCAGACACTTAACGACTGAGCCACCCAGGCTCTCCAGTGATTGGAAATTTTAAATAGGAAAACAAAAAGGCTTTTTAGAGATTAAAAGCTTCTAAAAAATAAGAAAAATCACAAGAATATGCATACCCATATATATGAAAAGATGTTCATAACCTCATTAGAAATACATAACTGAAAACAAAAATACTAAGATATTTCTTACACAGAGTAGAAAAAATTTAAATGATACGTTTCATTAGAGGCGAGGACAGAAGACATGGACATTTATATACTGCCCATAGGAATGTAAACTGACACGTTTTTTAAAAATTTATGGCTATAACTATCAAAATTTAATGCATAACCGTACTAATTCAGAAAAAAAAAAGTTAACCTATGTTTCTCACAGCTGATGGTCAAACAATAGTGCATCCATCCTATAATGCAGAATACCAACTGTTTAAAAAAACATATAGTGGGGCACCTGGGTGGCTCAGTCGTTAAGTGTCTGCCTTCGGCTTAGGTCATGATCTCAGGGTCCTGGGATCGAGCCCCGCATCGGGCTCCCTGCTCAGCGGGAAGCCTGCTTCTCCCTCTCCCACTCCCCCTGCTTGTGTTCCCTCTCTCACTGTCTCTCTCTCTGTCAAATAAATAAATAAAATCTAAAAAAATAAAATAAAATTAAAAAACACACAGAAAAAAATGAGGTATATCTAAATTTGCTGACTTTAAAATATCTTCAGACAATGTTAAGCAGAAAACACATGTTACAGGAGAAGTTGGAGAATTATTCCCCCGTGATTTTTTAAGCTATAAATATGCCCATCATCAACAGAATGCATAAACGGGTGTAGGAGTGAATTATAAATCCACACTGTTAGAAAGTAGTATTCGACTAAAAAACCAAGTTGCAAAAAGCTCAAAAACATGCAAAACTATATATACACACACATTCTAAACATACATAATTAAAATTTTTTTAAAAATACAGAAAGAAGGACGCCTGGGTGGTTTGGTCGATTAAGCATCTGCCTTCAGCTCAGGTCACAATCCCAGGGTCCTGAGATTAAGTTCCGCATCGGACTCCTTGCTCAACAGGGAGCCTGCTTCTCCTTCTGCCTGCCGATCCTTCAGCTTGTGTGCGCCCGCATTCTCTCTCTGACAAATAAAATCTTAAAAATAAAATAAGAGATTTAAAAAAAAAAAAATGCAGAAAGACAGGGGGGCCTGGGTGGCTCAGTCAGGTAAGCGTCCAATTCTTGATCTCAGCGTATGTCTTGATCTCAGGGTTGTGAGTTTAAGCCCTGTATTTGGCTCCACGCTAGGTGTGGAGCCTACTTAAATAAAAGAAAAAAAAAAACAGAAAGATAAACATAAAATTCAGGATAACCGTTAACCTCTGAAGGGAGAAGAAAGAATGGGAAGGGAAGGGCAGCACAGGACTATGCAAACGATAAAATGTTCTTTTTCTTACTCTGAATATTAGGCACATGGGTGTTCATTTTGTCACGAAGATTCTTTCTACGTGATTTATACATACTACTTTTATGTACTCATATTTAATAAAAACAATTTTGAAACTGCATATGTATCTATGCACACAAACATACGCAAAAGAAAAACTCTGGAATGACGAAAATTAAACTACTGGTAGTTACCTCCCCATGGGGGCAGGGAACCTTCATGTTTTATTATTTGAATATTGTTTGAATTTGAAACTAATTACATAATTTTTTATTAAATATATAAAATACATAACTTCTTTTAAAATTGTAACTATAAAACTGTAACCACATGGAAAATGTGTGAGTGAATTCAGCTGAATGAAGAACTATATTTATATTTATATTGTGATTACCTCTATGTACACAAAAAGGGAACATTAACAAGAATGGAAGAGCTGGGGTAAATCTGATCTAATGGACTGACTGTTTTCATTTTTGTAGTTTTAATTTCTTGGAAGTTACATTTCTTGGAAATATTTCATATTTCATTAGTTACTACCTCACTTGGAGAGAAATTAAAGAAAAATGACAACTGCAAGAAAGCCAACTCTCCACCTTCAGGGTAGCCAAGTGAAAATCTACCCACATGGGAAGGCGGAATGAATTACAGCCAACTGACAATGGATAGCACACGCTGCGCCAGTAAGTGCACTCAGAACACCAGGAGAGATGCCCACCACACCAAGGAGATTACAGCAAAGAGTCCTGAAGTGCATATGTACATTTTAGTGCTTTCACTGAGAACTGGCACCGCCAAGTGAAAGTGCAGCACAGGCAGGGAAGGCGCCACAGCCCAGGGAGCCCAGGAATGTGTTGAAAAACGAAAGGGGTATAGAGGGACCAGCAGAGAGAGACAGAGAAAGTGAAAACTTTTCCCAAAATGTGAGGTAAAGACATGACAGAGCATAACAATCACACTCTCAATACCTATAAAAATACTGTACAATCAGGAAGCTAAGTGCTGAGGAAACAAGAACAGAATGTCAAGAATAAAAATTGAAAGGAACTCAAAGTTAGAATGAGGAAGAGGCACCAAAGACACACACTGTTTGGAGTCTTCACAAGTATCTTCTCTATTCTATCCACTATATCAATTCCTACAAATCGGCAATTTCCAGAAAGGCAAGAAGAAAAACAGGGTTACAAGTCTATTTCTTCCTCCTACCAAAAATATCACCAATATGAAATGTAACCAAGACCTTTAAATAAAAACCTCAATGAAAACATCCAAAAACAGATTTGCAGAGAAAATATGTAATCTGCTTCCTGAGCTTACCACTATTAGAAGCAAACGCTCTACACATAATAAAAGCTATGTAGTTAGGGTACCCCCCCACACACACCTCTATTCTCTTTCTTCCTGTCGGGGCTTCTCCATGCCCATTTCTGATCATCAAAGTTGCATTAGCTCTTCCTCTGCCAAAATATTTATTCCACCTCCAACCACCACCATCACCACCCACACCTCTCCAAAGGCCCTTTTCCATCCACCCTACAGGCCTTGCCTTCTCCCTTCTTCCCCACGTTTTTTCTCCACCCCTCCTTCCCCTTATAAATCTCACTCTCAACTTGAAAGAGAAATCTTCTCATTGCCTCAAATCTTTTCTGAAAACAGGCAGGTTATAGATGTTAACGTTTGTTTTTACTTTCTTTTCACTATCCCCTGCCTTTTGCCCCAAGATCCTGTCCATAATTAATTTTAAAACTTTCTGAGTTCTGTAGGACTTAACAGCAAGGACCCAGGCTCAGTGAATACTTTCATATATGCATACCTGTAATCAAAGCATAAGTCTTCTGCTAACAACTATAGCACATAGATGCTTCCAACTCTTCCTCCTTGTTTTACATATACAAAAATGCAAATGCCATAAGACCAAGAAAGAACACATCTGTTTGCCATTTGGTTCCTCTCCCATGACATATGTAATTGGTTACCAAGTCCTATCAGTTGTACCTCCAAAATATCACTCGATCCGTTTATCTCTTTCCACTCCTACTAGCCCTGCATGATTTCTCACATCTAGCCTACTCTAGGAGCCTTCTCTCTCTGCCTTTGATTTCTCCCTATTATAATCTACACTCCACAGAGCCCACACGAGTTTTCTCTCTGAAACATACATCCGATCATGTCATTATCCTCCTTAAAACCCTCCAGGCATCCCCCCAGTGCATACAGAATAAACTTACAGCTTCTTCATGTCATCCAATCTGGCATCAAACATCACCTTTCAGTCTTGTCTCCCTTCTATTAAAGACTAGGCATTAAATAAAAAGTGTATCTCATGAAAGAATAATTGACAAGGATGTCCAGAAATGTTGGATGACATATGTTCTATTTATGTAACTGACAAACCTATTCATCTCAACCATACATTATTACCACTGAAATCAAACTTCTACAAAATAGTTAAAGTTGAATCCACATAATTTATTAAAACTAGGTTGGGCAGTTCAAAACATTTCTATTTTCAATTCCAATATTAAAATGTAAGGTGGATCACAAGGAATCTAAATCAATAGTAATTTTCTAAAAGGAACATTAACATATATCACCAAATTTCTCAGAGTTTCTGGAATATGTTAAAGTCAGCTCTTTGGATTCTTAACAGTGTATCACACCCACCATATGAGAAAGTTTGGCAACAAACTCAAAGCTCCTTTAGAAGGTTAAGTGCCTCCCAGGGCGCCTGGGTGGCTCAGTCGGTTAACCATCTGCCTTGGGCTCACGTCATGATCCCAAGGTCCTGGGATCGAGTCCCACATCGGGGTCCTTGCTCAGCAGGGAGCCTGCTTCTCCCTCTCCCTCTGCCTGCTGCTCCCCTTGCTTGTGCTCTCTCTCTCTCCCTCTGTGTCAAACAAATAAATAAAATCTTTAAAAAAAAAAAAAAAAGTGCCTCCCTTAGTGAGTTTCATTCATTGTTTCATCTAGAATATTCCTTAAGATTATCAAATAAACTACCAAAACAAGCTATTCATCTTAACAGATTCAGTAGAAAACTTTCCTAAGAACAAGTAAATACTTCTTTTTCAGCTCAAATTTATAAAACTTACTAAAGAAGCCAGTTTATTAGTTTACACATATCAAAATATGAGTTCTCATGAGAATCATTCCACTGTTTAATTAAATGTTATAGGATCCTGCAGACAGATTCAAGAACAGCACCATCTGTCTGGGTTACAAACCTCAGTTTCACCATGGTATCACCAAACAGCAACAAAATATCATTTTCATACATATCTCTCTCAAGTAATTTACAGACATATAATAAGTTTAATCTCCTTGGGATCAGGACATTTGATTCAATCCACACAGATGATTACATTTTGTATGTAAACCAACATACTTTAAAAAATGCTTTTAGTAAGTAAAGTTTAGTTAAGAACTTATATTTCAAAAGATAAATATTTATGGTCTTAAGCAGCTGGGATGTAGATTTATACTCTGATATAACTTCTAAACGTTAAACTGCTCAGGTGCTTTATAAATCTGTAAAATTAAAAAGTACCTGTTGTTGAGAATTATCATGTAAGTAAGTGTTCCTAAGATATCTATAGCTCTAGGATTATAACACCACATTTTTTGAAAGGACTTCAATTGCTTTTCCTTTTTTTTTTTTAGAAGGGGGGAGGGAGGAGGAGGAGGAGAGGGAGAGAGAACCTTAAGCAGGCTCCACACCCGGCATGGAGCCCGACATGGGGCTCAATCTCACAACCCTGAGATCATGACCTGAGCCGAAATCAGAGTCGAACACTTAATCGATTTAGCCACGCAGGCGCCCCTCAATTCCTTTTTTTTAAATGTGAAAAGAACTTAAAAAGAGAATTACAAATAAACTCACCCATGTAATCTGAAGAACATAAAAATAAAGCTGACTGAGAAAATTTCATTATATTCCTTAATCCAAAAATAGAAAATACTTGTCACTGCAACTCATAATCTAAACAACTAATATAGGCATGACTGTTATAGTTGAAATACCCTCTACACCTCCCCTCCACTGAAAACTAAAGCAGATCACAAGAAAGTGAAATTCTAAATACATATGAGTGCTCTGTATCCCAATCTTCACCAGTGGAAGAATTGCTAAAGAGCATTTATGGAATACAAGATGGCATACTAGATAGTCTCAGATGAGTAAACCAACAGTAAAAGGCAAGGTAAAAACTTCAGTCTCAAACTTTCTGCTAAAATCTTAAGAGATTATCTCAACAGGATACTTCTATTTATCCCAAGGCTTTTCTTAATGATTACTTCAGTCTCACTAAAAATGGACCTCAGCATGGTATCTGATCTTCACTAGACAGACAAGGTACAACTTTACAATGCTACTCCCCCTTTATGATAATTGCCTTGATCCCCAAAAAGCAAAAATCCCACCTCCACTTAATTTGTCCCAATATCCAGACTTACCAATTAATATACCACTAAATTCACCTTCACTGAAACTGTCTGAAAACATAATACATTGAACCACTAGACTCAGAACCTGAGAAGCAGCTGTAAGAGCAGGGCAGCAATTCTTAGCACACATCTACACTGTATGTATGCCATATATCCAAAAGTAGAGTTCTTCCCAGGATTTTTGCTCATCATCAGTAAGAACCTCATCATAAGGTACTAAGCTGCTGGCTTGGGCAACAATTTAGAGCAAAAAGCAGAACACAGTAAATTACAAAGAGAGAAGAAAAGACACTGACCAAAGAGGCATCCCTTAAAATAAGATTTTCTGGAGTGGCTGACTAAACTCTAAAAGCAATTCCAAAGGAAAAGAACCAGAAAAATATGGACAACGACACTGTATTTGATACATATTTCAAGGAGGCTTACTTTGAAGAGCACTTCTCATTTGGGCAGATGTGTGTCGATTCTAGTATGACTAGCTCAGAATTAGCTTTATAATTCTGAAGTGTACAAATTAAGAAGATGATATCTGACCTACTTAAAATGACCATTAAAGGAAAATAAAAAGGGGCGCCTGGGTGGCTCAGTTGGTTAAGCGACTGCCTTCGGCTCAGGTCATGATCCTGGAGTCCCTGGATCAAGTCCCGCATCGGGCTCCCTGCTCGGCAGGGAGTCTGCTTCGTCCTCTGACCCTATCCCCTCTCATGTGTTCTCTCTCTCTCATTCTCTGTCTCCCAAATAAATAAATAAATAAATAAATAAAATCTTTAAAAAAAAAAAAAAAGGAAAATAAAAAAATAAAGATGGCTGATTATAACAAGCACATCAAGTAAAAATTTAGGCTCAAGCTCAATATATTTATTTATTCTTTGAATTTGAAAAGCACTCAAGCTACAACTGAGACTTGACTTCACACTTAATCACATCTTACAACCTCACATCTTTGATTTGAGGGGTCTTACTCTTTTCTAGCACTAACCCCAGCCATCTTCTGGGTTCTTACCACCAACTCCCACCAGACTCCTTTCATCAACTAACAACCCTTCTTCTATCTTCCATCTTTCTTTCTGCCCCTCCACTACTGTTGCTCCTAAATCCACAAACACAAATGAGGCTCTTGCATTCTAAAAACTTTCCTTCAATCTACCTTTCAATCTCTTTCCCTCCCCACTCCCAATTTCACAATCAAGCTTCTTCAGCTGAAAAGTGTACCGTTCATTCATTCTGCAACCCACCAGAATCCAGAGTCTACCCTCAACAGTCAAATGTAATGATTTCAGTTCAGTACTCCGCCATCCAAATAGCAAACTGCCCCATCTTTCACTCCTTACCTCTCCTCCCTTCAAGGTCCACTATGACTGTGTCCAAAAATCATTATTCTCTTTATTTTTATTGCAGAGAAAGCAAATTATAGTCAACTGTATAGCACATATAACATATACATTCATGACTTAAATGTCTAGGCTTCATGAGAAGTAATCCTGGACCAAAATCTAATTTGTTTTAAATGCACAAAATTTAAAGGATGGGTTACACAGTTCAACAATTCTAGTTTGTCTATGTTAAGAGAGCAATCCTAGAAAGGCTTTTAAACACATTATTAAATGTAATACCATTTAACACACTTGTTTTTCCTCAATTCATTTCTCATAATAGTTTCTATATCGTCTTGGATTATCTCCTGCTTTTAGTTTCATATCCCATCTGCTCATTTAAGATTCACGTCTGTCCAGTTTCTGAAATATTTGTCACTTTAGTCATTAGCATTTTGCGTAATATAGCACTATTTTTTTTTAAAGTTCAGAACTGAATTATTTTAGAAAACTGATTATTTTAACATCACCCTTTCTTAATCCAAATTGGCCTGCCCACACTTCAAGTTTTCCACCTAACAAAAATTAGATTTCAATAAGTTTTTTTTTTTTTAAGATTTTATTTATTGGGGTGCCTGGCTCAGTCGTTAAGCATCTGCCTTCGGCTCAGGTCATGATCCCAGGGTCCTGGGATCGAGCCCACCATCGGGCTCCCTGCTCCTCGGGAAGCCTGCTTCTCCCTCTCCCTCTCCCCCTGCTTCTGTTCCCTCTCTTGCTGTGTCTCTCTCTGTCAAATAAATTTTTTTAAAGTATTTATTTATTTGAGAGAAAGTATGCATGCACAAATGGGGGGGCACGCGCAGAGGGAGAAGCAGACTGCCCACTGAGCAGGGAGCCCAATGTGGGGGCTCAATCCTAGGACCTTGAGATCATGACCTGAGCCAAAGGCAGATGCTTAACTGAGTGAGCCACCAAGGCACCCCAGATTTCAACATTTTGTAATTTTTTAAAAGGAAACCAAGAACCAAGACCATAAATCAGAATTGTTCTCCTACACACCACTTCAGCAAATATTCTCAAGGACAGACTTAGAGTTGTCAACCGAGCTTCCAAAGAATGTCCTTTCCATTTCTCTCTAGGAATTCCTTCAAGATCCAGTTTAAATGGGTTAGTCTGGTGACGGGTATTAAAGAGGGCATGTTCTGCATGGAGCACTGGGTGTTATACGCAAACAATGAATCATGGAACACTACATCAAAAACTAATGTAATGTATGGTGATTAACATAACATAAAAAAAAAAAAAAAGATCCAGTTTAAAACTCCCCTTCTGAGTTTTTCTGGCTACAAGGTCCTATGCTATCTGTTAGTGATGTTCTTCCTCTGCACTGATCATATAGCATCCTAGAAATTAAATATTACATGTAGGTTTTTTATCCCCACATAGCAAAGCATTAGCCCTTTTATAAGCCCAAGGCCAGATCTTAATCACTACTGATGTATATACATTATTCAAAAATGAATTCTGGGACGCCTGGGTGGCTCAGTTGGTTAAGCGTCTGCCTTCAGCTCAGGTCATGATCCCAGGGTCCTGGGATCGAGTCCCGCATCGGGCTCCTTGTTCCCCGGGGAGCCTGCTTCTCCCTCTGCCTCTGCCTCTCTCTATCTCTCATGAATAAATAAATAAAATCTTTAAAAAAAAAAAAATGAATTCTGTAAGTCCTGAATTTCTCAAATATAACATATAAGAAATTAACGTTTCTAAATAGTAGTTTATTGGCTACCCCATCCAATCTCACCCCCAATTCTCTTTTTCATTTCACTAGGGCTCAGAAGTCCTCATTTACCACAAAAAATAGCAAGTAGAAACCATATCTCTCATGGTGAGTGAAGGAAAAAAGGTAAGGGAAGAGCTAAAGGACAAAGAAATACAAAAATCTTTTCCTGATGACATCACAGGACCTGCCACTATTCTCAAAGTTTTAATAGAAGTGTATCAAAGAGGAAGCAGGAAGGGAAGGGAAAATTCTTCCCATGGGGGAGGCCAATCTGCACCTCTCAACACTCTCTTCAAGCCTCTCTGATAGCAATCCTCTCTCTAAGGCCTAGAAAAGGGCCTAGGTGCTGGGCTGTCCTCACTCCCCGCCGCCTGGGGCCAAGAAGGGATTTTAGGGAGTGCCTGCTCTGACTGCCAGCACTATTACAGTCAGAGGAAAGGTGCTCCTGACATTCTAAACAGGAACAATAAATATAAGTTCATTCCCATAAAAATGTTGCCATAAATAACACAAGTAATCAAGTACAACACAACATAAATAAGCTAACAATCATTTGTAGCAACAGAAGGGTAAGTTTTTAAATGGAAAAAAAAAAGAAATTAACTTTCTTAAATATTTTAGAATGCTGAAGAACACCTACATGTAAAATTCCACACCTCTGGATAAAAACTTAGGACTCTATTCATATTCCACTTGACTAATACAAAAACTACAATTGAGGGTGGGGGAATTCACTTCTTCAACAAGGTCTAAACGGTATTTTTAGATGTTGCTGCGTTATGAAATGGAAAATAGAAATTAGCCAGTAGTTGAGTATACTTTGTTCAAAACATAGTAAGGGTTGTGACATGCGTGTCACAGTAAAACATGATTTAGTTTTTAAGAAGAAAAAGATATTTATTAAGTACTATTTCTGACATTCCCTGAGACAAATCTCAAAATGTTAATAGAACTGCTATTTAAAGTTCAAAGAGCACTCTGGAGCTGCCAAGGAATTAATAGCTTAAGCTACCAAATAAGAGCCACAGTTCAATTTCCAGGCTCAGCCAGTCATAGCTTAGGGTTGGTACAGCAAAATCACTCAGCATATTAAAGACACACCACACAACTGTGAATCATATATACAAATGAAAAATTGGAACATCCAAAGATAAAATTCAAGTTTTTCTTCTCAATGGCTTATTTATGAGGAAAGACACAAGAACAATTTAATCTTCTGCTCCCCTAAAACAAGTACAAATACAACATAACTGCCATACTTAAAACAACTAATTTTGCCATTGCAACTTCCTAGTGAACTGCCTAGGGCTACTCTCTGACCTGAGTTGTAATTTGTTAGAAATCTCTTCCTATTAAAACACATTCTCTAGTCTTTCCTTAAAAGGTACTCAAAAATGATCTTTCGTATTTCCCGCCCTATTTCCATCAAGTTTACTGAAGGAGAAACTGAGGCACATAACCATAATGCAACCAACCTGATCTTACTAGTTAGTCACTAATAAAAAATGTGAATACCACTCAATTTTCCCCATTACCATTCACTGCCCATTATGCTGGGCTCATGAAAAGTAATCCTAAACTGAAGATTGAGCAAAAGCCCTACCGTACAGCTTAAAGAATAAAAATGAAGGAATTCTAGATCAAGCCCCAAACAAAATCTCTAACAGGTTCCAAAATCTATAGGTCGCCTACCACACTACAGAAAACTAAATACTAACTAAATTCCTATTCCTTTGATGTATGATAAGCACACATCTCTTGATCAGTTGGAATTCTCTTTAAAAAAGGTTAGAACTCACCTAAAATATTACCAAGCCACAGTACATATGGCCTAGAAAATACATATTCAGAATACAGAGCTAAAAATCTAAGTAAGTTCAAAGAAAAATAACATAAATGTGATCAGGACCTAAATGAGCAATGAGAACTCCCTCAGGAATAAGATAGAGAAGAGAATAGTTGTCCAGTAATTCATTTATTTAACAAATAGTTAATGAAGGTCTAACTATTAAAGAGAATGCAAAAATGATACAGACAGTGTCATCGCCCTACAAAACCTCATGTGCTTATCACAGGTACATAGAAGAAGGTACATATACGGAGCAAGAGTAACTAGTTCTGCCAGTGAGAGTCTGGGAAAGCTTCACAGAGGAGGTGATATTTGACCTACTTAAAAGATGAGTAGGATTGTGCCAGGCATATATATACATGAAAAAATAAATAAATAATAAAAAAATAAACTAGGAGCTGGTTCCTGAGTTAGATATACATATGTTTTTCCTTATTTCTCTTTAGGACATTAAAATTTAATCATGAGAATTGCCAACACAAAATGTTTTTTCACACCAATTATACTCTTTTGAATACTTTACTTCTTAGCTCTCATATTAAACCCAGATGGATTTAATCATCTTTCCTATTTAATGAAATAATGTAGAACTCTATGAGGAAGCTTCATGTGTCTTACACAAAAATACTTCCTCAGAAACTTAGCAATGCCCTTTGGGGGGAAAAAAAATCAAAACAGTTTTCATGCAATTTAATATACCCTTTAGATGATCAATCTTTGAAATTCCCACTCAATATTATAAAAACTCTATTCACAATTATATATTTTATTTAAAACAAATCATTTCCTCAAATTTAAATATCAAATGTCTTAAATGTATCCAATTGATGCAATGATTCAGGACAAATTATGACTCAACTATTACAGTAAAGAGATCTAGTGATGAATGAGAAAATATTTACCTGCAAGTTTACCTAATTCTCTTTATCTTCCCCTTTCCATTTCTTAAGTTAAAGTTACAAATCTAAACTATGCAAAATAAAGACACAAATGAAATTTTAATATAATCAACTCAGGAGGTTCCTTCAACAGTAATGGAATTTCACTGAACTGGAAAAAGTACAAAATGTAGAAAGCTGTCAGCCAGGGCTCTGTGCTATTTCACAGTAGTAAAAATACGTTTTTAATAGGATTCTACCACAATTCACCAATAAGAAAATAAACATTCAGAAATATACATAATAAACCAGAGTATGGAGATGGCCAATGACATAACATTTTCCCTTAGACTGATTCTCCTAATTCTCATCTAGAAAGAAAAATAAAAAGTCATCTTTCCTCTTTTTTCCAGAATCAAATCCAAATGTACTCTGAAAGACATTTTATTAGCTCAAAAAAGGAAAACAACTTTATTCCAACAAACATAACTAAAGCATGCTAACATAAATGCAAGCAAAACAGGCACTCCTAAAAGAAGACTATGATAGCCAATTTATGGGGATAAAATCTAATCTATACTACAAATGATTTTTTAAATTAAAGAATAAAACATTGTAGCAGAGTGAGGGAACCGTCAGAAATAAAACACCAACCACAATATTTGAAATGAATTTAAAACTTTTATATCAACTAAAGAAAAGACAGAAAACTATGTTGATGTACATAAGTGACTTCATACTAAACAAAAATTGGGCATGCATACATATTTCATTCATGCAAATGAGTCTGAATTTACAATTCCTCATTTATGTTAATATTTACCAAGATTAATGGAAAATCATCTCCCCTATGTAATGAAGTGAATTCCCCCAACAGAACAAAGCTAACAAGCTTCAAATCTTTCAAATAAACAATGAAAGCACATACTATAAAAGGAAATTATCTGAACAGGATCAGAAAGAAGTTAAATGATTCAAGAGGGAAAAAAAGTTCTAAATTCCAAGAACACATTACAAATATTAATTCCAAAACTCTAAGCAAGTCCTATGCAACAAAACATGCGCGTGTATGGGTGTGTATGAATTTTTTTAACTATAAGCCAAAGCACATTTTAAGGCTACCTAATAACCTCACTTTGCGAGGCATTAAATGTTATTTCTCACAAAATAGAAATTCTGGTGACCAACACTACGCAACACAAATAGTTTATAAAGCAGATTAGCACACAATACATTTCAAACAAATGGCACTAATAACAATATTGCAGAAAGTCTTTATCTCAATTTTTAATAGCTGCAATGCACATTTCAGTAATAATACCCAATATTCAACCATATTTTTAATTTTCATAAACTTTGTCTGATCTCTCTCACTGGCTAGTTTCTATGAAATAAACATTACCCACTTCCAGAAAAAAAAAACGAAAACAAAAAACACATCGGTACCTTCTACTACTGAAGCAGGGAACATTATTATTCTATCAAAAGTCAAATCATTTCAGAAAAATATTTAGTCTATCTCTGAATCAAACTTTTGACAGTTGCATTAACTGTTCATTAAAAAAAAATCCAGATAAGCAATCTTTTTACTATTTACATTGAGTTTCATCTCAATTTTAAGTAATCTGGCAAACATAACTATAAAATGTACTTATCTTTAAAAAAAATGTACTTATCTTTTGCAAATGGTTGTCTTAATTTATAGCATATAGTACAAACTGGTGACAGAGTATCTTCTTTATTAATCTCAAGAGTAGAGGAGATCTCTGAAAGTGTCTGATGAATACAATTAATAAGGCTAAATTAGCCAGTGAACAAAAAAGATGAATCCATTTTTACATATGTAATTAATCCACTACTATAACTTAATTTTCTCTAATAGAATGCTTTAAGAGATTTTTTTTCCAAATAAATACCTAATACAATCATGAAAAAAAAAATGACCAAAACATTCCAAAGAAAATGCTAAGCTATATAAGCACCTGGGATAAACTCAATAAACACTTATATCCTAAAGGCACCCCCAGGCCTTCATTCCCACAAAGAAGAGTCCCAACCTAACTTCCTCTCAATGAGCACTTCAAGCAGTAAGACAGCAACATTATTTTGTAGCATGCAAGTCTTAGGTACATTATTTTCTCTTTAAAATTATGAACTCATCACATGTACAAATGGCTCTTTAAAACGGTCCAGTAAACTGCTACACTATGCCTTAAATTGCTGTCTATTATGTACTTAAAAATATTTACTAGCAATTGGAGGTTAATATGGCAACTATTACCGGGTGGCAATTATTGCTATTAAAAATATATAAATACTGTAACACCATGTGCTAGTAACAACAAAATGCTAAACAGAAAACACACATTAGCAAATTATAAATATTTTCATTAAAGAAAATAAACCATCCTGAAAAAAAGATGCTTTATGTTTAAATACTAAAATTGGCAATTGGGATGAAAAAATACCCTGTGTATGTATTTTGGCACTTGAGAAGATGAAAGAACTCATTCCTTTTGCTCATTTTCAACTTACAGCCCTCCCCATTTGTTCTAGCTCAAAAGAAAAGATCCCAAAGTTTCTATATTTACAACTATCTTCCCTCTCTGCAAAAATATAAATCTCCTAAGAGAAAAGAGAGCAGGTCAACAACAGATTACCTTAAAGCTTCAGATACAGAATTAATGGTCCTTCACAGGAAGTATGTACTAATATGTGTACGCGTGTTTCAAATTCAGGGAGGGAAAATTTGGTATCATCACCCAATTACCCCATAGTCAGGAAGATTCTAAGCAAATAAAACAACCCTGAAGGCGGAACACACCCACATAAGAATCAGATCACCCCATCTCAAAGAGTATATACTTAAATCTAGTTAACACAAAATTACTTTCCTCCATATGATCTCAATAGAGAAACAAAACTAAAGAAGCAAAACTAAAGATATATTTCTATCTGGAAATTATGTCTTCCTTCAAGGGTGAGTTGACACACCATAGGGTGCACTGTTACACTTTCCAAAAAGACAAGATTTAACACACTTAACTGAATTGTAACTGAGTGAATATATAAGAAGAGTCTCCCAGAAATGTGATGGACAACTTGAGAAAACAGTTTTGAGTCACAAAGGTTAACAGCAAGGCATGCATTTAATGCCGGAGCTACAAATCTCACAACGTTAAGAATAAGAAACACATCCAATCACCCATCTCATACATACACAATGGCATTTTTTATGTTAGGAAATGGGGGTGGGCGGTGGGGGACAGAGGATTTGGGAAATCTGATACCATGCAGTAGAAAATCAGAAAGCAAAACAAGAACTAACAAAAATCTTAAGGCAGTTTATTGCACAATCTACTTTTGCTAAGCCATAATGAACACTTCAAGGTAACAGAAAGTGGGTGGATCATTAGTGTGGTACAGAACTTTAATCTCTAGTTTATATTTCAATCCACATTAATATGAGTATCTAGGTAAATTCTCTATAAACAATACTTTGCTCAAAAAAACTGCGGGCCAAAAAGAAAAATACATGCTATTATCATATTATTATTATCTTATCTCTTTAAGAGTTCTTGTAATATATGCTTTATTTTAAACAGGGGATGACTTTATCTCCTTTGGAATTAACTATTCTATACAATGTACTTTAGACAACATATTTTTAATATTCTAGGCTCCTGCTGCATCAGATTTTCAAGGAAAACTCTTCATTTGGAATGAGCAAAACTTTACATTATCAGCAGCTTTTTAACTGATTCTCAATTAAAAAAAAAAAAAAAGCACCTTATCCACCCTCCACATACAAGAGAATGCAGACATTCTAGTCCTTTAAAAAAAAAAAACATGAATTTCTTCAGTTCTGCATTTCAAAGCTGCCACCTAATGAGTAATCCTACACACACACACACACACACACACACACACACACACTCAATTCCTGGTTTAAAAAGGTTGAGGAGAGAAATACCCAAAGTACAAACCTCTAGTCGGTCATAAAACACAAAATCCTCTCCTATTATAAAATTGCTTGTTTCTCCAAAAGAATCTCAAGCATCTTATCTCTTTAACATTATCACCCTTACTTCAGCTTTAAGAAAAAAAAGAAAATATAAAAGAAATGATGTATCTTAAAGGCTGGCTACACATACACAGTTTCAATGGTCTACAAAATCTACTGTATATAAATTAGCCACATATACACAAGCCATTACCAGTCAGAATGGTAATTTCGGGGCTCTCTCCTCACTAATATTGGTCTCCTTGGTTATTTTAATTACCTGTTAAAGCATCAATGTGGTCACCAGCCACCAAAAAAAAACCATTTTAAATACCCCTTAATCAATATGTTTACTAATCTATTAAAGTCTCTGAATCTGACTGATACTAAATGATATTCTGGGGGAGAGAAAAGAGGAGGCAAAATGAATTCTATTCCCATGTCAAAGATCAAGGGAAAATTATCACAGTAAGAAAAGGAAGAATTAAAACTTATAATTAAATTTTAAGATTAAATACCTAAATATGTTGGAAAAAAATTAACCTGATCTATATAGTATACTGAAAGCACAGATATTATGTCACTCTGTCTTTGTGGGTAAAAAATCACGTGTTTTGATGTTTTTTATCTGCATAAAGAAATATTTAATAGAACTGCACTTCCATTTGAAAAGTTGGCAAGAATGTGTATTTCTCCACTAGTTTCAAAGAAAAAAAAAAGCATCTATGCCTACCCATAATTAAATGTAACTAATTACAATTTGAACACTAAATTATTTATCCAGTGTAATTGTAAACAAGGATTAAAAGAAAATAATGCTTCTATCTACTGCAGAGGTTGCAGAAAATAATTTCCAAAATGCATGCTCTCCAAAGGCAGTCCCCCCCAAAAGAGTACATAACTTAAAATAAGTTTTTTTTTTTTAAGGCTAAATTAAACAAACCGTTCAGCCAATTTTCCAATTATATTCTACGCTTGAAACATAATTGCCTTGCATCTGTTTACAAATCTTTGCTCAATATTTAAACAAATTCGTAGTCTCCCGGGCACATAGCTATACATACAGTAACTCATGCACAAAGCACATATTTAAAGACCACGCACTGCAATCATTAGCCTAAACGCCAGGTTTAACAAGGTGAATGTTTTCAGAGCTAGGTAATACGACCCAATAAAAAGCAAAGATGGCATTTACCACCAAATGTCACTGCCACCGCCAGGAAAGAGTTGCTGGAGCCCTATACATTTTTAATTTCGATGAATCTAGACGTCGTCGTCGGGTGCCAGGCTTCCAGGAGAACAATTGACACCCTAACTGCTTCAAGATTAAGGCAGGCGATTCAAATCCGAAGGAAAAGTTGTCAATTATCAGAGAGAGCGCGCGAGAAAGGCGAAGGCAGATAAAAGCGATGTTATCAAACCGCCCAGCTTGTTGCTTTTGTGTGTGTGTGTGGATTCGTTGTTAGGATAGAGAAAACAGTTTTTAAAAGACACAGGAGGAGAGAAAGAAGCAAAAGCCTTCTCCACCTTCCGTCGGCTCGGTGCAATGGCTTTACGGCTCTCCAGCGTAGTAAGCCCCGAGAGGCAGGCGGCTGTCGATGTTTACAATCGCGGGAGCTTCGGGTGTAAGAGTCCTTTACTGACACAATCGCATTCAATCAACTGTTTTCGGGCGAAATTGCAGGTGTCATTATGGAATTAAAAAAAAAAATTCAAAAGGCGGGCGGGCGGGCAGCCGATCCGACAAGGGGGGAAAAGGCTGCTTATCGCGGGCGCGGGCAGCACAAGGCAAAGCCTTCCACATTTAGGGAAAAAAGGGGGGGGGAAGGGGAGGGGAAGGGGGGTGTGATTGCAACAGAGGGTGGGCGTTCGAAGTGCGACCCAGAATCCGCAGCTTTGAGACTTCCACATGCAAATTCCACGCCGAGCGCCGCGCTCACAAATGATTTTTAAAGAGCCAAATAAACACTGGATGGGATCCAAGGCGAGGGAGAGACGATCCAAAAGGGGGAGAATCGGCGAGAGGCGAACGGCGGGGAGAGGCGAGGGAGGGGCGAAGTCCCGGCGGCGGGAGGAGAAAGTTGGTCGGCGGCGGAGGCCCGGGACCCCCCCCGACTCAGCCCCCCTCCCCGCAGCCCGGCTACTCACCAGCGAGAAGAGGTTGGAGTGACAATCCTCCAGGCTCGCCCCGTTCGCCACCCAGTTCGCTGCCGCAGTCATGATCCTCCGCGAGCCCGGCCGCCAGAGCGGGGCATGTCGGAGCGAGGCGTCCGAGGCGAGGCCGGGCCGGGCGGCGGCGCCTCGCCGGGGAGCGCGGGGCGGCCGGGCCGCCGCCGCCGCCGGGGGAGGGCGCGAGGGCCGGC
>NW_023270436.1:12834175-12849799 GCF_011800145.1 Mirounga leonina
GCCGCGGCGGCGGCGGCGGCGGCGGCGGCGGCGGCGGCTCGCGGGCGGCTCGCGGGCGGCGCTGCTGAGCCGAGCGCGGCTGGAGCCTCCGGCCGGGAGAGGGAGGGAGAGCTAGAGAGAGAGAGAAAGAAGTACCGGCGGCGCGGCTCCCCAGCGGGCGGCGGCCGGCCGACCCGGGGCTGCCGTGGGCTGCCCCCGCGTGGGCGCCGTGCCCCGCCCCCTCGGGGGCACAGATCTCGGCGGGGCGCGATCGCAGGCCCCGGGAACGCCCGTGGCGGCCGCGGCGGAGGGCTCGGACACCCCCACGGCGTGTGCCCCCGGCGCCGCAGGCCGGCTGGCGTGGCGGGGCTCTGCTGTGGGCACGACTGCCGGTCCCGGTGCTCCGGGGAGTGCCTTGGCGTGGTCGCACTCTGTCGTCGGCGTTTTGCAGATAAGAAAACTGAAGCACAAAGAGATTAAGTCGAAGAGATTAAGTCACTTGCCCGAGGTCGCCCAGCTGGGAAGAAGAGGCGGCAGAATTCGAACCCCTGCACCCATGCACAGTGAAGCCAAGCTCTTGCACTGGGTTTTATAAGCCTCGCCCAGGGATATCCACGGCTGCCGCTTAGCGCTTTCTGTGTACCAGGCGCTATGCAACGAATCCAGAAATGCCTTTTGAGCCCTTACTCCTAGGCACTGTGTGTATTTATTCAATGCGTAAACGTTTCCTGACCTCTTGCCATGTGCCGGAATGTAACTGCCAGGCACTGTACTAGGACTGTGTTGGGAGCAGACCCTCCCTCACTCATTCAGTCACAAACACTTCCTGAGAGCAAATGGTCTGAGAGTCCAGAGGAGTGCCAGTCTGAAGAGGAGGCCCTCTCCCGACCCTCAAGGCGTTTGCTCCCTGAAAAGGTGGGGAGGAGAACAACTTCTTCACTAACAAGCCCCCAAACATGGAAGAGCCAGCTGTTTCAGGTGGATTGGACTAAAGGGAAGGAAGAGTAGAAGACAGGGCAAAGATGGCATGTAATAGAAGAGAGAAGTCTTAGGGGAATTGAGCTTTGGACCTACCACAAAAATGCTAAAGCCAAAGCCATGAGCAGGATGTTATAATGTGTATTATTACCATGGCCGGCATTATGTTATAACCCACTGACAAAATGGATGTACATACATTATTTCATATAATCCTCAGAACAACCACCTAAGGAAGAAACTATTATTATCCTTAGACTGTAATAAGTCCAGGCTCAGAAGTGCAGTGACATCTCTAAGATCTCCAGTTAGTGAGCCACTCAAACCCTTGTCTATCTGCCTCCACAGACCAAGCCTGAATGCTGAAGGCTCTGTGAGCCGATGCCTGCCATGGGCTTTGGCACCCCCAGTTGTGTTACCTCGACCAACATAGTTTAATTCTCTGAACCTCATTTTCTAATCTGTCAAAAAGAGATCCTAATTGCCGACCCACTGACCTCAGGCCAGTGTTGTGCATTTCTATTAAGATACTCTTGATGAAATGTTTAGAAAAAAAAAAAAAAGAAAGAAAGCCAAAGCATTTTATCAGCATGCATGGTGTGACTTGGGCCTGAGTGGTCAGACAGTGAGATTGTCCATCCCATCCAGGTGTATTTCCATCCCAGGAGGCCTTCATCCTACACACTCGGTCACCAAATTCTCATTCTTCATCAAATGTAGATTTAACTTTTTAAAAAGTCTTCCAGAGCAACCTAATAGAAAAATGAGCAAAGGACATGCACAGTTTAGAGAATAGGAAAGACATAAGGCTTTTAAATATGTAAAAAGATGTTCAGACTATGCACATCGTTGCTATGGACTGAACTAAACTTCGTATGTTGAAACCCTAATCCCCCATGTGATGGTATTTGGAAAACGGAGCCTTTGACAGGTAATTAGGTCATGAGGATGAAGCCCTCGTGATAGGGTTAGTGCCCTTATAAAAAAAACATGAGAGAGATTGCTCCCTCTCTCTTTCTGTATCTATCTCTGCCATGTGAAGACATAATGAGGAAGAGTGTTTTCACCAGGAACCAAATCTGCCGGCCCCTTGATCTTGGACTTCCCAGCCTCCAGAGCTGTGAGAAATTTTTGTTGCATAAGCCACCCAGTCTATGGTAATTTGCTATAGCAGTCCAAGTGGACTACATCACTCATCATAAGAAAAACAGAAATTAAAAACAGTATTGACAATATTTTACAAGCTTAGGCAAATGTGGAGGGAAGCAGAACTCTAACACTGTCACTGGGAATATAAATTAGTACTGCAGCTTTGGTGTCAGTTTGGAGAATATCAAAATTTATAATGTACATACACTTTGACTCAAATTCTAGGAGTTCATCCTACAGAGATACTTGTACAGATATTTAAAGACCTGTAGTGCAAGGATGTGAACTATAGTACTGTTGGCAAGGCAAAAACTGGAAGCAATCTACATATCCCTCATTTGGGGAGTAGTGACCAATATAATGTAATCCCATGCAGCCATTAACACACTATGTGTGCTAATATAATCTCAGAAATAGATTATTGTGGCCCCTGGCTGGCTCAGTCAGAAGAGTGTGCGACTCTCCATCTCTGGGTTGTGAGTTCAAGCCCCACGCAGGGTGTATACATTACTTCAAAATAAAATAATAAATAAATTAATTAATTAATTAATAAATAAATAATTTTAAAAATAGATTATTGAGATATCCCTGGAAGTTTCCATGAGATAATAGTAACAGCAGTTGCCTCTAAGGAAGAGGAGTTAGGATGGGGAGAGGAATTCCTGTTCACTGTACTGCTTACATTTTCTTTTTTTTTTTTTTTAAGATTTTATTTATTTATTCATGAGAGACAGAGAGAGAGGGAGAGGCAGAAGGAGAAGCAGGCTCCCTGCAGAGCAGGAAGCCTGATTTGGGACTCCATCCCAGGACCCTGGGATCATGACCTGAGCTGAAGGCAGACACTTAACGGACTGAGCCATCCAAGCGCCCCTCTTTTTTTTTTTTTTAACTAAATGTGTATTACCTATTCAGTGCAATAAGTTAGAAACAACACCAATCAATCAAGTGGAAAACAGAATAATCAAGTGGCACCATAAAAGTAAATTTAAAAGCAAATAAACGACACAAGACAAAGGAGAAAAACTTCATCTGAGATTTTCTTGGCTATCAAAGCCAAGGCCCCAGAGTGGAAGGGAGAAGGCCAAAAGTGCCGTGCATGAGAATGCCCGGAATGAGAACCCAGGGGAGCCGGGTTCTAGTCTCAGATGCACCGCTGAGCAGCCCTGTTATCTTAGACAAGCCACTCCACCTCTCTGGGACTCAGTTTCCTCATGTGTGAAAAGAGCAAGCCAGGTGATCCCTCAGGTCATTTCTAGCAAGGAAACTCTGACTCTCCACACAGCTGAGAAGGCTGATAAAAGATCCGCGGGAGTTCTTCCTCCATAGAGAAAGCAGTGAGAGTTGATGGCAAGCCCGAGATAAGATGAAAACAAAACAAAACCTACCAACCTACAATGAGGCAGCAGCAACAAGGCACTCCCGCACTGACCTGCTAAGCCCAGTTCCCTCCGTGGGGAGCTCATCAGAAGCATTCTCATGACTTAGTTTCCCCGTTTGTAACCATGCCTGTGGCCCAGGCAGGAACCAGATGTTCTGCTCTACACAAGTCTCAGGTCTTATTCTGAGAATGACAGGTTAGTTCCCTTTCGGGGTTATCAAATGTAATGGCAGAGAGAAAATGGAAGCAAAAATATGACCAGAGGAGGAACCATCTATTATATTAGAAAGACCACAGGAAGCTGCCACAGCTGCAGGGTGGGAGCATTCTGTAGGAGTTAAGAATGTTGCTTCAGAGTAACACACACCTGGGTTCCAATCCCCGCTCTGTCGTGCACGAGCTGTGCAGCCTTGAGCAGGTCATTTAACCCCCGTGACCCCCATTTCTTCTTGTGCGTTGACTCCCAGGGTGATCACACAGAGAAAGTTCTCAACACCGTGCATGGCCCCATAGGCAATGATCAATAAATTATCACAATTATAGTCACTTGTCCATCCTTGTACAAAGGAGAGCAGCACCTGAGCTTTACTGGATTTATTTTATTGTAAATAACAGAAGCACCAGAATGCTAGCTGGAGCAAGTCCAACAATACTTGAGTTTACCAAGAAAAAAGGAATACCCTTCTCTCAACCCCACTGGGATGATCAAAGTTACCAAACTGTTATGAATCCTGATTGGCTTCCCTCCATGCCCATACCAAATAATACAGTTTAAACACATATTTCTAAGGGACTTTTTAAAAATTTTTTATGAAAATGGGATTGTCACATGTATTACTTTGCAATCTGCTTTTTTCGCTTACCAATTTATCACAAATATACCTCTAGGCCTATATATCTAGATCTCACTCATTCTTTTATTTATTTTTTTTTTTAAAGATTTTATTTATTTGACAGAGAGAGACACAGCGAGAGAGGGAACACAAGCAGGGGGAGTGGGAGAGGGAGAAGCAGGCTCCCCCCTCAGCAGGGAGCCCGATGCGGGGCTCGATCCCAGGACCCTGGGATCATGACCTGAGCTGAAGGCAGACGCTTAACGACTGAGCCACCCAGGCGCCCCTCACTCATTCTTTTATTAGTTGTATAATGTTTCATAGCACACCTGTGCCATAATTTATCCAATTACTCCCCTATTCCTGAACATTCAGGTGGTTTCCAGTTATTTCTTCCTCTAAATAAGTGCAGAGCAAATATCTTCATCCATATATCCTTAGGCACTGACACTTTTATTTCTGTAGAATAAAGTCTCCAAAATAGGATTGCTTTTTTATTGTTAATAAGTGTGTACTTTTATTGTTAATAAATACGGCCGGAAGACTTTCCCCAAAGATTGTGGCAATGCACACTCCCTCAAGCAAGACGTAAAGAGTGTCCACTTCCTCCCCATCTTGCCAGCATTTGGACATTGCCCACCTTTTTCAGTTTTTGCCAACCTGACAGTGAAAAATGGTGCCATTGTTATTTGAATTTGCTTTTCCCGAACTCTAGAGAGGTAGCTCTTCTCCTCGGTGTCTCAGCCGCTCACATTTCCTCTCGAGTGTTTGCTCCTAAGTCAGCAGCTTCAAAGGACAAAGAACTAAATCCAGTCTGGCCCAGGGAGACCAGTAAGGGGCTTGGCAAATGACAAATAACCAGTTTTTGGTCACTGTCACCTGGTGTGGATAAGGCAGTGCATGGCATCATTCCATAAAGATTTTTCTGGACACTTCCACGTGGCAGGCCTATCCTTTTCATTCCTTTGCTTTGATAATTCAATTTTTAAGTTGATGTTTTAAGTTCCCTCTGTGAGAATGGTCTTATACCAATCAAGCTGAGCTGCCTTGGGCAACAACAGCTTTGCTCATAACCACCAAGGATTTCCTAATTGTTCCAGCCTCTCCCCTAAGACAGTGCAGAGGATAAAGTGAAAGAAACTGCAGCTGTCGCTGGCTCGGAGCATGGTGGGAGGGGTGAGTTAGGCCAAGGACCTCATAGTTGAACAAAACCTGGTTCAAATCCCAGCTCTGTCCCTGACCCTCTTGACCTCCGGGGCTGTGATTTAACCTCTCTGTGCCTCAGCTTCCTCATCCCTAAAGCAGGGTCACACTCGTGTCTGCTTCGCGCGGCCATTGTCAGCATCCGACCAGCGCTGGCGCACAAAGCATTGCGTACCTGCTGGACACAGATAGGTGCTCAGTGAATGTCTGCTACTGTTATAAAGACCCAGAGCTCCCAGGTGATTCTTCAGGTCCAGAGCTCCTTTTGTGAAATGTGGGAGAAGACAACACCAAGAAACACCACCAAAGGGATCATTTAAGCAATGATTTGAGTTGTTGTTAAAAATTCCAATGAGCTTAGGGACGCCTGGGTGGCTCAGTCAGTGAAGCATCTGCCTTCGGCTCAGGTCATGATCCCAGGGTTCTGGGATCGAGCCCCACGTCGGGCTTCCCGCTCAGCAGGGAGTCTGCTTTTCCCTCTGCCCCTCCCCCTGCTTGAACTCTCTCTCTCTCTCTCTCTCTCTTTCTCTCTCAAATAAAGAAATAAAATCTTAAAAAAAAAAACACACACACACTTTTGAAATCCGAACAGCCTCGATATACAAACACCAACCCCGGTTTTAGGATGAACAAAATCATTGTGAAGAGAAGAGAACGTTCTCCAGGTGGATTCTAGAACTCTTCCTCTCCAGGAGTGTGCCAGTGTGCAGTGGACATTCACAAAAGAAGCAGGCTCCTCGGGTGGCCCAGGACCAGGCTGGGCTCTGGAAGGGGGGTGCCATGTTCCCTGGCAATTCTGCCAGCAACATTTCACCCTCTCTGTTCTCTGTGTTCCGGGCCAGACCCAAGCGTCTAGGGGTTTTGTAAGGAGGACAAATGTCTTTTCACCAGTGCCCTACATCAGGGACTCCAGCCAAGGTCTGAGTGAGAAAGCAACTAATCTGGTCACCCCACCTGTGCAACACTGCTTTTTGAGAACTGACGACGGCCAGGTCCTGGCACATGAGACAAGAGCCACCGGTCTCCAGGGACCATACCCCATCCTTCCAAACTTTGTGGCACTTGGAAGTCCTGAGCCTGCTCCCAAGCACGGGTGGCCGTCTCCCTGCTGGCTGGCTCCCTATTCTGGGGCCAGATCTTGCTTTCTGCAACAAATCATTTTATTCGAAGCAACCCTTGGAAAGAGCACAGTTCTTCTCGGACAACAAATTGGAGGCAAAGAAAAAAAAAAGCCGCACGCGAAACTTGAGTCATCCTTTGTCTCCACTTTGCCCCAGTAACGGGCTCACTGTGTTTCTCCAGTTGCCTGGGTTGTGGGTTCTCAGCAAGGATGAAGCAAGCAACTCATCTCTCCTGCCCGAGTCTCAGTTTTTCCTTTTTAAAATGGGCTTCCCACTTCTTAAGACGCTGGTGGGTTGTAATCAATTGGTTTTTTAAATTGCGTACACAATTTCTCAATTTTCAAATGTGCTGACTGCAATCGTCTATCGTGGCTGGAAATAGAGTACGTCTACAGTCAAACTGTTGCTGCTGTTGGTACAGATCGCTTCCCCAAGGAAATAAATTACATTTCATTCTCTATATATTGTTTACTTTATAGTCTCTTGATCTTACTTTGCTGACTTCTTGTTGTAGATTTTTCGGTAGCTTGGTTCCCACTTAATCACAACAGCCTCTGTAAATGTTAGCGAGTTGTGTTATGGGGATTTGCTACCGGCATTTCACAACGGTTACTGAACATAGAAGCCCCTTCTTTATTCCACCAAAAATATCTCGGTAAATATTCCCCTCGCTCAAAATAATAATAATAATAATAGACCTTTAAAATGATTTTCCAACAAGCAGACTTTATTTCACGTTAACCATGCAATAAACTCAAAGCCCATTTTGCATTGTTTTCTGTTTGTGGTTTTATGAAGAGGTCACTGTTTACATAGCATGCGCTCCCCGATGAGCCTGCTCATTATAATCTAATCAGTCACTCCTCAAAATCCCAACAGAAGAAAGGCTTTCTTCTCCTATCTCCTACCACAGTTGTGTGGTGCAATCCAAAGGAGGCCACATCCTTGGTTACCCATCTCCTTCCCATACCACCTTTTGGGGAGAGAGCTGTTTTCTGAGTGTGTTTATTGACCTCCTTTTATGCCAGGCATCTAATCATCACAGCTATCTTTTGAGGTGGATCTTGCCTCAGCCCCCATTTTACAGAGACAATTGAGGCTCAGAGAGATGAAGTGACTTGCCTGAGGTCACACAGCTTGGAAATGCAAGGCAAGATTTGAACCTCAGTCACTACCTCCTCCTGTACTGGGATAGGCTACAGAGCCCCCCCGCCCCATGCTTTCAGACACCCTCTGTCCCTTGTTCTGAGCTTCCCGTGTTCTTCACTGGCCAGTTCAGCATCCCCCCACCAGTGTCCCCAGGGGGCCTAGAACAATATAGCTCTGCCACTTACCAGCTGTCTGCTCTTACACAAGTGGTCTCACACCTCTGAGACTCAGTCCTCTCATCCATAGCATGAGCATAATTATACTGGTCTCACAGGGAGGCAGGTAATAATAACAACAAGCCTGGACATATTTATCAAGCTCTTCCCATGTGCCAGGCATTGGACCAGGTAATTTATACCATGCTCATTTTTATTTTTTTTAAATGTTGTTTTAAAGATTTATTTATTTATTTGAGAGAGAGAGAGAGAGAGCACGAGCAGGAAGGGCAGAGGGAGAGGAAGAGAGAAACTGAAGCAGTCTCCACGCTTAGCATGAGCCTGACACGGGGCTCCATCTCAAGACCCCGAGATCACGACCTGAGCCAAAACCAAGAGTCAGATGCTTAACCAACTGTGCCACCCAGTGCCCCTACACCGTGCTCATTTTTCATCCTCCTGACAGCCCAATGAGGGAGATACTATTATTGTCCCATTTTGCAGATGGGGAAAGTGAAGGATGACATGGAAATACCCAGAATGGACCACCACCCAAGCCTGAGCCACTGTCCTCGTCGTTGCTGTCACTCTCTTTGCCCCAGCCCACTCTGCCCTCTTTTCTGCACAGCAGTCGGAGGGGTCCTGGTCAAACCTAAGCCAACTCACATCACACCTCTGTCCTAAGCCCTCCTGTAGCTGCAATCTCACTCAAAATCAAAGCCAAACACTTTGCAGGACCTGGCTTCTTGCTCTCTGCCGGCATCCTCCATGCACACCTAGCTGCAGGCTCGTGACCACCCTGTGGTTCTGGTCACACACCCAGCCTCAGGGGCTCTCTCGTTGGGTCAGATATCCCCATAGTGAAAAGGCCTTCTTGGGACCCCTGCACCTAAACCATATGCATTTCTCACTATAGTGGTCTCTTAGCATCCAAAACCCCCTGACATAGGGGTGCCCGGGTGGCTCAGCCAGTTAAGTGTCCAATTCTTGATCTCGGCTCAGGTCTTTTAAAGATTTTATTTATTTATGTATTTACTTGAGAGAGAGAGAGAGAGAGAGAGAGAGCACGCAAACAGGGAGGAGAGGGAGAAGCAGGCTCCTGGCTGAGCAGGGAGCCGGACGTGGGGCTCAATCCCAGGACGCTGGGATCATGACCTGAGCCGAAGGCAGATGCTTAACTGACTGAGCCACCCAGGTGCCCAGCTCAGGTCTTGATCTCACGGTCGTGAGTTTGAGCCCCACGTTGGGCCCCACGCGTAGAGTTTACTTAAAGAAGAAAAAAAAAGTCCCCTGACATATATTTGTTTTCACACATTTTCCTGTTTTCCCCTTCCCCATTTAGCATATAAGCCCCATGAGGACAGGGTTGGTTTTCTCTTTCCCTGTTTGTTCACTACAGGATCCCCGTGGCCTAGAACATTGTTGGCATTGGTCGAATATTCGTTAAATGAAGGAATCACAAAATAATGCTAAGTAGTAAATCCCTGGCCAGTGCCTGGCACAGCGCAAGTGTCCATAAACATGGACTTTTACAATCAGAGTCATTAAACCACCATGGGCCACAGGCAGCTCTTCTCCTTGGCAGGAGGATCAAGGCCCATGTCAGCTCTGAGCCTCATTCTGCCCCATCCAGAAAAGTCTGTCCTGTGGGACCTGGAAGGCGGGTTCCCCCAGCAGCAGCCTAGAGGGGTCAGCAGCACTTCCTCATCGGGAGGAGGAAGGAAAGAGAAAACAAACATCTGCCACGGCATGAGTAGACAGCTGTCTCCCAGAGCCAGAATTCAGGGCTCACCATAGAGCCCGAGTGTCTCGGTGAGTTCTGTGCCTCTCCCCAGCAGCCTGGCCAGCACAGAGGACTGTATTTTGTATCATAATTCGATTTTCCCTCCAATTTTGAAAGTAACACGTGCCCTATAAAGTATTCAAACATCAAAGGAATGTGTAATTTAGAAAATGAAACTCCCCCCCCCACACACACACCTTTCTCCAACCCAGACAACTTACTGTTAACGATGTGGCATACTGGATATTTATCTAGAATTTTTTTCCCAAGCATATTCTAACATTGCTTACTTATATTGATTGGGATCAATCCATATATAGCTTTTGCACCTAGATTTTTTTCTTTAATCAGGTTGATTGAGGTACAGTTTGCATATCATCAAATTCATTGTTTTCAGTGTAGAGTTCTTTGAGTTTTGACAGTAGGTTATATCATATACAATTGTGTAAGCATAGCCGCAACAAAAATTTAGACCAATTCCATCAGCCTTCCAAATTCTCTCGTGCCCCTTGTAATAAACCCCTTCCTTCAGGGTTGGCTCCTGGCAAAGATTAATCTGTTCCCTTGTCCCCATACTTCTCCTTTTCCAGAAGGTCCCACACATGGTATTATAGAGTACATAGCCTTTTGCGTCTGATTTCTTTCATTTCTTTCACATTTCATAATAATGCATCTGAGTTTCCTCCACATTGTGGCGTGAATCTGTGGTTCCTTCCTTTTGATTATTGTATAATATTTCATTGTATGGACATACTGCAGTCTGTTTTTCCATTCATTAGTTGAAGGATGTCTGGGTTGTTTCCAGTTTGGGGTGATTACAAATCCAGCCACTAGAAACATTCACATACAAGTTTTGGTGTGAATATAAGTTTTCATTTCTCTTGGGTAAAATCCCAGGAGTGGGATGGCTGGGCCATATGGGAAACACATATTTAGCTTTATAAGAAACTGCCAAAGTGTTTTCCAAAGTGACTTTTCCACACACCTTGCTTTTTTTTTTTTAACCTCACAAATATGTTATTACCTGATAATATGTATTTATTGGTTTGTGAAAAACTTTTCCATCAGAATATAAGCTCTATGAGGGCAAAGGTATTGTCTCCTTTGTTCACTATTGCATCCTCTGCCCAGAACAGTGCCCCGGCACATAGTAGGTGCTCAAGAAATGGGTGTTGAATGAATGAGCCCAACAGACCTCCCTCCATGTGAGGACACATAGATCCATGTCATTAGCCCGAGAGCGGCATCATCATGTATTATGCTGTCTGGCCTGTCTCTTTTCTCCACCATTCCCTTATCGTGGGCCCCTGATACTCTCCGGATTTCCACTACTATGTGCATCAGTGGGCCTGCATATTCTTTCGTGAACTTGTGTGAATTTCCCATTAAAACAAATTTCTGGAAGTACAATTGCTTAGTCAAAGGAGACAAAAGATCACAACTTCCACAGATACTGCAAAAGGTGATACCAATTTATACTTCCACCAAGAGTGGAGTGGAGGAAATGACCTGCTTCAGGAGATTTCCTGCCTCACCACAGCCTCCCCTGCACTTAGTTGGGATCAATGTTAAATCCACCCTGCTCCAGGTCTTAGGATCCGCAAAACCAGGGCTGCCCTGATGTTTGGATCTCATTCATGGACACGGTCTCCAGAAAGAACAGTGGACACTGACACAGGACTGTGGACTTCTTGTTTGGCTAAGAAAGAACCAAAAAAAAAAAAAAAAAAACAAGAGTAAAACCTAACTATCTAAAAAACAGAGTCCTTCCTATCGTCGTATAAACAAAAGGATATTTCACTCCATTAAAAAATGGAAAAGGCGAACTCTCTGAGAACAGAGTAAATCTGCTTGTCATACGTTTGGTCCCGGTTTTTCTATTTCACTGTGAGTTGCGGTAGAGGATGCCGCACTGGTCTCGGGGCTGGGTTTGGATGCGAGCCTGGATACTACCGGCAGACCCGCGTAGGTGACCCTGCGAGGACTCTAAATTAGAGAACAACAAAAGGTAGCTGGGAAAAAATGAAACTGAACAAGGAAGAAATGAAAGTGTTACAATTAGCTAATTGGGCCCAGTTCTTCTGGATGCAGCTTTATCTCTGCCACTGTGCACAGAGCTCTTCTCCACATCAAAGACTACTACAAGCCTGGAGAATTGGAACCGATGTTTATGGAGTGCTTTGAAGATGTAAAGTACTGTTTAAATGTTAAGTAGTATTATTATGACTTAAAATTGTAAATGCCCCCCCCCTTTTTTTTTTTGGTGGGAATTTTTAATATGTTTTTGATTCTTATTTAATGCCAAGAGCGAGCCTGTTTGTGAAAGGCTATCTGGATGCAGGCTGGGGTGGGGCAAGCCACCAACGTATCCTTGGAATACTGAACCAAATTCACCACTCTGTCCTTGTAAATTGTGTTTTCTGGGAAGATGAACACTGTCAATCCGATGCTGTCAGTTTATGTAAGAACATGTCTCAAGATCTAATTGAAATACAGCATCTTTCCAGGCAGAGTTGATAGAGTTATCACATTACAGATTTTATTTGACTCTGCATCTCAATTCATTGCTTTGTATAGTTTCCAGATTTCTTCATAAAACAGAAATTAGACACAGTCTTGACATTAGAATTTCACAAAGAAGCAATCAAACCCAAATTACTTCGAAGAAAGAAAGGACTATAAAAGTGACTAAACCAAATGAAAGGAAAAAACATTCTGGAGGGCCCTAGTTCATGAATTAATTTTCTTATTTGGTCCTTGGGACAAATCCAACTTAATTTAGGAGGTTGCCAGACGTGAAACACAAGGACAAACTTTTGCATCTGTGGCTACTATGAGCTTGAAGATAAATACTGTAAAGTTTGGAAGTTTTGTTTACTTTCATCTTTTTTTTGACAGAACTCAGACAATAAACTCGACTGGTCAGTATTCCTTTCATGTGTTCACTGTGTGCTAATAGTTCTTTTTTTTTTTTTTTTTTTTTAGTATTGGTATGGAATTTTTTAAATTAAAAAATCATCAAAGCTTAAATGAATTGCCCGACATAAAACTTGGATCCAAAATGGAACACAGTCATTGGGCCTTTGCAATTTCCTATGGTAACCAAAGACCAAACTGTGTTTTAAAAACTATTCTAGTAATGAGTTCACAAGAGGTCTCAAGTTACTAAGTGGCTTTGAGCCTCTTTTGAAACCAAAGCAAAGGAAAATCTCATTAATTTGAACTGTGCTAATAACAGAATTTGTTATAATTCAACCTGGCCTGAGCTGCAGTTTACCTTTGGTCTACCTGTGACGGCAAGTTTACCGGAATGACCATAAAGAAGATTGTGCAAGAAATATTTCATGTCTTTAAAAGAATAAACTGTTCTAAGGCTTTTAGCACCTCGCTCTTAGCCAAATAAATTCCTGTGGAATCCAGATGAGTTTTAAATATTGATTGGAGCAGACAGGAAGTAATACTACTTAGGAACCCTTTCTTTGCCAAATTCTTCTCCGTACTCCAAAGAAATAAAGGTTCATTTTGTTTAAAGATTCTAAACAGTTCCTTTAATGCAGACAGATCTCTTAACCTGCCCTTCATACCAGTTGTCATGAATGAATGAAGTTTTACTGAAGCAGTAGCAATGATCAGTAATTACAACCACTAACAAAGGAAAGAACTCAAAATAATGCGTTTTTTCCATGGCACTTGTCTGTGTCAGGCCATGTGCTAAGCACTTTCTGATTTCTTTACACCGTGTCTGGTAACCAATAGGTTCTTAGTAGATGGTCACACTTACTATTAAAGTCATCTGTGTCTTCTTCAGCTATAGAAGGACATTAACATCTGTTGGCCTCACTGATATCAATGGACAGATAAAGTATGGTCAAAGAAAAAGGAGGAAAATATCATAAATAAAGAAATAGATTAATAGACGATAGAAGATTAGATAGATATGGGGGGAAGGTGGGTGGATGGATGGATGGATAGATAGGTAGGTGGATGAGTAGCTGAACGGATAGACAGATGGATAGGTAGGTAGGTAGATGGATAAATAGATGGATGGATAGATAGAAAGAAGTAGCAAAGCAAAGAAACAGGAAGAGGTGACACTTTGGCCATGCTAGCCTGGTGCTAGGAAGGGTTCTTCTCTCGACCCAATCAAGAACTGCAGCAGGGCACATTAGAAGGTTAGGCATGAACCAAGAATGACACAGCCCTCCCAGCAATCACAGAAAACCAGCTAGATTCTGTATTTGGGGGCTCTTAGGATGAGGGAGCCAATGGGAACCAATGGGAGGAACCCAAGCAGACTAGCTACCAATCTGTCAGGGAGGCTGTAGAAAGGCTCAGTGGTGGGCTGTGTGTGCCAAGTAAATACCAAGGGCCCACTAACTTGAGGGATTGGTTTGATTCCATGATGTCTGAATTGGGTTTTTCCACCGCAGCGTTATCAGGGTATCATTTAATGGGTACCAAAAGTCCCCCTCCTTACCAGAGGAAATGCTTCAAATTCTCACCATCCCATTTACATTAAAATTTTTTTAAACCTTTATTGCTTTATCTGGTTATAAAAATAATACCAAATAAGTAAACAAATAAAATAAGAGAGAAAGGGGAAAGGAAAAGAAACACAGCTCTTCATAAAAAATTCAAACAATATAGATGAATACCAATGAGCAAGTGAAAATATGTATGATCCCATCACTCAGTGATATCCACTACTAACATGTTGGTAAGTATCTAATTAGGAGTAAAAACAATATATTTAAAGGATACCTACCATGCATCGGAGATACAAGGGACAAAATACAGTTATAGTCTCTGAGCTTAGGGACTTCATAATCTACTTAGAAGAAACAAATTAGATGAGTTATTACAAACGTGATGAGTATTTTGTCACTTGTTCTTTGCACTCAGCAATGGTCATAGCCATTTTCCCATGTCAAGTATATACATACATATATATCAGGGATAAAAAATATTACTAAAGAGGTGCCTGGGTGGCTCAGTCGGTTAAGTATCCAACTCTTGATTTTGGCTCAGGTCATGATCTCAGGGTTGTGAGATCGAGCCCCGAGTGCGGCTCTGTGCTGGGCATGGAGCCTGCTTAAGATTCTCTCTCTTTCCCTCTCCCTCTGCCCTTCCCCACCCCCCAAAGTATTAAGCATCATCACCCATTCCCCTTATTCTTTCTTCTAAAGAGGATTCAATCTTTGCCTGCTTATTCCCTAGACCTTTTGTTGGGCTCATCAAGGACAGGAACACGCTAAGAGTGAGTATCTTGATTTGCATCAGGAAGGACCTGAAGCCTCCTGGGGTAGAACAGAGTGGGCCAAAATGTGAGGGAGAGGGACTAAGAAGGAAGGAATGCCTGGAGACAAGAGATAACCCAGAGAAGTGGGCTGGGCTGAGGTCTGGAGGAAGCGAGGGGAAGTATTGGGAAGGTAGCTGCTGAGATTCATGAGGAAACCTTCAGATCTGAAGGATTTCTCAAAGAGACTTCAATTAAGAGGTCAGTTATTTCCTAATGCCATGGGGATTGGGGACTTAATGATTCTTTGAAAGGTGCCACGACATTGAGATGGCCACCATATGGCCAGGAGTGGTTTGATGTTGTGTAGAATGACCTGATCCTTTTTAATGGTGGTACAGTGTTTCATGGTGTGGGTATACAGAACTTTATTTAATCCCTCCCTATAGGCAGGCATGTAGGTTGATATAAATGCTTTTGCAATTAAATATAAATGCCATGATTACATCTTTACAAATTGGTTGACTTCTAAAGAAGTGAATAGATAGAAGAATGATAGGTCGGTGATAGATAGATAGATGATAGATAGATAAATGGAAGGAAAGAAGGAAGGAAGGAAGGAAGGAAGGAAGGAAGGAAGGAAGGAAGGAAGGAAGGAAG
>NW_023270436.1:12849809-12864809 GCF_011800145.1 Mirounga leonina
AAGGAAGGAAGGAAGGAAGGAAGGAAGGAAGGAAGGAAGGAAGGAAGAAGGGAGGGGGGAGGGAGGAAACAACAAACTGGTATATCCATGCAATAGAATACTACTCAGCAATAAAAAGGAATGAAGTATTGATGGACAACTGGGATGAATCTAAAATTAATTATGCTGAGTGAAAGAAGCTAGACTTCTGTAAGTTTCCATTTATATAAAATTGAGACAGAAAGCAGATCAGCAGTTGCCTAGGGCAGGAAAGCAGATGATGGAGGGGGACGAGGAAACCTTTGGGAGTGATCATATATTCATGATCTTGATTGTGGCGACAGTTTCAGGGGTGTATACATATGCCAAAGTGTATCAAATTGTACAGTTTAAATACATGCAGATTATGGCATATCCATTATAACTTAATAAAGCTATAAAGTAGGTGATGATAGATAGACAGACAGTTGGGGGGTGCGTTTTAAAGTGAACAAGAGAACAGAGACCCAGCAGAGACCTCTTTATGGGCTGCTGGGCTGGGGACTGGGGAGAAAGGTGAAGAGTCAAGTATAATAAGGACTCCAGTGGGATACCACAGTACAGAGAGGTGGGATTTGGTGGGGGGGGGGGGGGGGGGGGGGGGGGGGGGGGGGGTAGCCCTGATAATAGGGCTTCTAGGAATGAGAAGTGGGCTGGGCAAATGGTCTCGCACCTGAGCCCCAAACCATACTAGTTTCCATCCTCAGGGTGGGCCTATTTATGGCCCCTCTGCCCCAACCTAGATTGCCCCAGAGCCCAGCACTGAGCCTGGCACATGGCAGGCGCTCAGTAAATGTTTGTCAACATGAACAGACCTCACTTAAGCTCCACCCAGCCACCGTGAACACATAGGCATCCCAGGTATCCCATCCTCCTCCTGGCAAAGGCCTGGACCACCTTCCCATGCTGGCCTGGCACCCACCTCCATTCCACAGTCCTCCAGCCCCTGGCCCCACCTGCTATCTTCCACTCAAGCCCGTCTCCTGGACCTAATGACCAAATCCACTTCTCCAGCCCTACCTTAGAAGCTCCTCTTTGGACACGGATTCATTCTCTCTCCCGGCTTCCAATGATGTCCGTAGCTTCTGCGGGAGGCAGGTTATCTGAGGTCGGTTACAAGACTGGAACAGACCCGGGTTCGTGCCCCAGCTCTGCCTCTCTCTGACTTCTTGGCTGTAGGCCGATGACGTTTCTTTCTGAGCCTCCATTTTCTCATCTGTAAAATAGGCATAGCAAGTATTATCTACAATAGTCTTTGTGAGGATTCATGAAAGAAAGGCATGAAGTGTTTAGGACACTGTGTGGCACACAGCAGACACTGAGTAAAAGCTAATTTTACTTTTTTTTTATATAGTCATTAAGAGGTTAAGAGCCTGGACTCTGAAGAAGACAGGCTGACCCAAATTCAAATCTCAGATAATTGCTCCTGGGCGAGTGACTTAATTTTTCTGAGCTTCGGTTTCCTCCTCTATAAATCAGAGATGATGCAAATGCACTGGTCAGGAGCCTGGCAGGAAACAGAGGGCACATTGAACCTGCGCAATGTGAGAAGAGTTTCATAAAGAGATTATATGCATCGGTATGAACAGGTTGTAGGAAGAGCAACAGGGTAAAGTGCAATCCCTGGGTCTAGCAAAGGGAGGCGCTGTTCCAACCCTGAGCCTGCAGGATCTAGGAAGAGTGTTAATTCCGGAACCCGGAAAGGGGAGCTGTTGGAACAAGTCACCCATCAGGGGCAGTGGTTTTTGGAAGATGACCAGCCAGCCGATACCACTGGCAAGGAGGAGCCTGGGGGATTAATATCCCAACCCCATTGTCTTCTTTCCCCTGATTTCCTGCCAGGTCTCTTCTCTTCTTGGACAAACCCTACCAGAGGCCAGGGTACATGGGAGCCCACTGATGTCGCCCACCCAGGTCAGCCTCCTGGGCTCAGAGCAAGGACAGTAAAGGGCAAATGTCCCCGCTAGAGGAGCAAAGAGATGAAATCCAATATAAGAAGTTCCCTCCTGGGCGCCTGGGTGGCTCAGTCGGTTAAGCGACTGCCTTCGGCTCAGGTCATGATCCTGGAGTCCCGGGATCGAGTCCCACATCGGGCTCCCTGCTCAGCGGGGGGTCTGCTTCCCCCTCTGCCCTCTTCCCTCTCGTGCTCTCTGTCTCTCATTTTCTCTCTCTCTCTCAAATAAATAAATAAAATCTTTAAAAAAAAAAAAAGTTCCCTCCTTATAGAGTCCAAAGGATTCATTAAAATCATGTTGATAAAGCCTTTAGCACATAGTAAAGCTTTGCTCAGCGATGGCGAACCTGTGGTTAGCCTGGAGCCCCGCCCCCCGCCCCCCCCCCCCCCCCCCCCCCCCAGCCTGAGTTCTCCAGCTTGGTACCAGGCCAGGCTTGACCCAACCTAACAGTGTCGGGAAGGGAACAGAGCTGATCTTCTGCTACATTCTGTGTTTACTTAGAGAAAACTTGGCTGCTGAGAGGAAGGGAAGGTTGACTGTGGTTTTCTGCAACAGCTGGGGGTGGAGGGGAGGTGGAGAGGGGGTGGGGGCTGGAACATATTAGGGGACGTTAAATCAGGAGACCTCAGAGCCCAGGGATCTGAGAAGAGTCCACGTTGAGGGCAGTGTTCGCCCGAATTCTCTTTGCCAAGGGACTGTGGATTTCGGGGCTGAGCACCGTGGCCTGAGACCTGGCCCCCAAGAGGCAGGGCCATGGGCCAGCCCCAGCACCGGCCACGTGGAATGTGCCACTCTTGGAATCAAGAGGCCCTTGCTTTTTAAAATTGGCTTGTAAATCTCTGTGTAGTTTGCAGAGTTGAGGAATTTTATTTTATCTGGATTAAAGTCGTGTTCTGCTTTGGCATCGGAAGGCGTTTATGACTGTTAAAACAAGAAATGAAAAATATAGGCCTGGAATCAGCGAGGCTGCCTCCTGCCAGACTCGGAGGGATTTGTCTTAGGGGCCAGGCGGAAGGTTTTCTGCCCCTTTTCCCCTGACGACTCGGGTATTGCTTGATAAAGCTGCAGCTGACTGAGTCGGAGCAGTGAATGCAAGGGTTTGGGAGGGCGTGTGAAGAAAATCTTTTTTACCTTTGGTTAGGTGAGCTCCTCCACCTCCTCTTCAATTCTACCGCCCCCCCCCAACCCCAAACCATACCCTCTAGGGCACTGTTTAATGTCACTGTCACTTGGCTACACTTGGTCTAGGGGGCAGGTGGCTTAAGACTTTTGATTCATTGTTTTGGGATAACTATGAACTCCCAAATTGCAATTTTGGACAGGATTTAAATAACTGAGATTCCAGCTTCCATGGCCTACTTTGCCAACTTTTTTATTCCCTCTTGCTTTTAAAGCACTCTCTCTCTCTCACATACACACACACACACACACACACACACTTCTTTCCTAATGGTAAAATTATACATGCTTCACGAAGAACATGTGGAAAGCAAACCAAAGCACCAATGCGGGGGGGGGGGGTGTGCAAAAAATCATAAGAGAAAATCGTTCAAGCTTTTGGCAAAGATTGTTCTAGTATTCTGCCTCCTATCCATCTATCATCTATCCTTTTTTAAATACGATCACAGACAGCATGTAATCTTGTTGCCTGTGTTTTTACTTATAGGTTGTAAGCATCTTCCCGTTCCTGCAGACAGTGCATTGAATTTTATGACAAAAATACTAATGACGACCACTCATAAGAATTCAGCCTTTGTAGTCAGAAAGATCTGGGTTCGAATCTCAGCGTGGTCAATTTCTAGCTGTATCTTTGGGCAAGTTACTTAATCTCGCTGGGCCTGAGTTTGCTCATCTGTAAAATGGGGATAAAACTGTATCCACCTCAGAGGAAAGGTTGCTGGGAGGACAGTAACATTCCGGCAAATAAATAAGAGCCCAGGGTGGGGGTGAGGGGGAATGCTTGGCTCCCTAGTGAGTGCTCAGTAAATTCCAGTCCATATTCTTACTGAGATGGTCAGCAGTGATCCGTGCAGGACATTTGTCTGTGTTTTTCCCTTCCTGAGAGTGCTCTGTGCAGCATTCTCTCTAAATCAGAACTTTGGGCTCCACAGCATTTGTTTCATGGTTAACAGCGAGATGATTTTAAACTTCTATCTTCCCCCAAGACTGCTCGACAAAATTGGCAGTCTGTACTATGCAAAAATTCACCCAGAAATGGAAGAGAGGGACATTTGCAAAAGCTGGGTTGTGTCTACAGAATTAGAAGGCACAGTTGGACTAATTTTAGTGCCTAAAAATGGAAAACATTGGAATCATGCTTCATGGGAAGGCAAGTTCTCGAAAGTGGCAAAAGGAACCATCAAGACTGGTTGAAATGGGGACCATTCCCTCAAGGTCCGGGCCCCGTCCCAATCTGTGCACAGACTCTGTTTGGCTGGAAGGGAAAAGGTTCAGGGAGAAAGGGTTAACTGTCTTTCAAGTCTTCCCGGTGGAAGCGATCTTGTTCACACTGCCTCTTCATTGTCTTGGTTTCCCCAACTATCTGCTTTCCTTTGTCTTGCCAAAGATAATGTTGATCCTGTGACCAGGCAGTCACCGTGCTGGGGCTCTCTGCTATTTTGTCCTTTGGGATTTCCGAGAGGGGCAGGCCCCTGTGATTGGCCTCACGTGGGCAAACGGCACACAACTCACTTTGTATCTGAGGACCAGAGCGGGGGCCTGGCTCCCTTTCGGCACAGCCAATCAGGCCAGGGCTGAGAGTTTATGAGATGAAGGGGAACCACTTTGAAGAAAGGAGCCCTTGTCTGCTGCTTCGCCATCGCTCGGTGGTGCGCGTGGGGCGGTGGGGAGGGGTGGGCACGGCCAGAAGGCTGGTGCCCTGGGGATGGATGGGGAAAGAAAAGAAGCAGAGAAACCAGGGTCAAAAGTCTTTCTGTGGACAGGAGAGCAAACTGGGCAGACTGCCTTCCTCTCTGCAGGTGTGTTCACCCAGTGGGGAGCCACGGCCATCCCCAAGGGTCAGGGAAGATGATGGGTGCGTCGCAGCCCCTGCTGAGTTTACCCCCAGCCTGCACCCCTCCTATAGAGCAGAACCAGGGAGGGTAAGGTGGAAACACCTCTAGAAGCAATCATGGCGGCCAATAATCTAGAAGCAATATCTCCACCAAGGCAGAGAGGGGCTACTTCAAATCCTCATCCCCCCATGTGCTTTTACTTCATATCTTGGAGCCTCAGTTTCCCCCCAAGGGGGTCATTTTTAATATCTTGCTCACAGGTCTGTTGGGAGGACTACGTGAAGCATTTAGCACAGCGCCTGGTATGCAGTAAGTGTTGAATAGCTAGAAGCTATTATTATTAATTGCAATCAGATTTGGTGTCACAAGAGGTATTCTGCTTTCACTGAAGCCAGAAATAGGGTCCATTCCTTCAACTGTTCTTTTATCCATTTACTCAGACAATCAATGGACATTTAATAGGGCCTACTACGTGCTGGCTGTTTTACTGGGGATGATGTCCTCGGGGTTTACGATGTGTTTAGCTCTGTTTTAAGCCCTTTCTGTGTACTAAGTTATATAAGCTTCACCACCACACCACGGGGTAAGTGTTGAGAAATTGAACTTGGCTGAGATCACATAGCTAGTAAGATTAGGAGCTGGGATTTGAACTGAGGTCTGCCTGCCTCTCAAGTCTGTCTCTTAAGCACCCTGCCACTCCTAAATGAATAAATAACACATGATTCCTGTCCTCCCCCTCCCCCCTCCCAGGCAGTGCCTTCCACTGGAACTGTCTGCAAGGAGAGAAATATTCGCTGTCTGCACTGCCCAATACAGTACCCACTGGTGGCTACTGAGGACTTGAAATATGACCAGTGCAACTGAGAGACTGGATTTGAAATTTTATTTAATTTGCATTAAATTCAACAAGATTTAAAGAAAGCCGCATGTGGCTAGTGGCTATGGTATTAACCAGCACAGCTCCAGGAATGTAGAGCCTAGATGAAGAAATTCACATCAGTCGAGGGGGTAAGTGTTATGCTGGATACAGCTCTGCCTAAGCTCCAAGAGCACAGACAAGAGAACATAGCTTTGGTGTGGGGTGTGGCCTGGGGCAAGGTCACCGGAGGCTTCCTAGAAAAAGTTGTCTCTGAGCCGAGTCTTTAGGAAGGGGCTGTTGGCAGGAGGGGAGGTATTTTTAAATATATCCAAATATGCTGGATTTCACAACAGGGCCTGTGGACAGCCAGTACTTTGGTGGAGATTGAAACCTGTAATCAAGACCCAGAGTCTTCTTTGAGCTACAAGATAACCAAAGCTTACCCTTGAAGGATGAAAGAATAGTGGGTTCAGGAATGTGTCCACTGTTTTTTGTTGTGTGTTTTTTTTTTTTTTTTCCCTGCTGCAGGTATCAGCTTGAGTTTGGCTTTCAACCATCACCTCTCAGAGGATGTGCAAACACCTGGAAAACAAATCTGAAAAATTCACAGGCTCATTGGAATGCTTTGTCAATTTTGCATGAAGTCAAATGTCCAAGAATTGTGAGCCAGCTCTAGTCAGACAAAAGAGTATTAATAATAATAAGGATAATGATGATAATAATGAAAAACAATTACCACTTATTAAGACACTTACTTTGTGCCAGACCCAATGTTAAGTGCTTTTGTGTATTGATCGTCTCACACAATCCTACAATCCATCCTCTACGTGGCAGCAGCCTTTTTAAGGTCTAAACTCTAAATCAGATCATGCAAGTCTGCGGCTAAAACCCTTAAGTGGCTTCCCATGATACTTAGAATGAAATCAAAATTTCTTGCCCTGGCCTGCAAGGCTTGGGCCCTGCCTACCTCTCCCCATCTGCTCCCACTCTCCATCCTACTCACTAAGCTCCAGATACATAAGACAACTCTCTGGTATAAAGGACCAAGTTTTGGCCACCCCAGGACCTCTGCACTTGCTATTCCCCCCAACAAGCTCCTCAACTCCCAGGCCCAACCCTCCATTATGTGCTAGAGGGTAGGAACCTTGTCTCTTTGGTCACTGTGGCATCCCCAGTCCCTAAGACAGTAGGTATTCAATAAAAATTTATTAAATGATTAAAAGAATTTGAACTGTATGTACTAAGCATTATTCTCCTCATGTAACAGATGAAGAAACTGAAGTTCAGAGGGGTTAATTTGCTCAAAGCCATACAGCTTGTTAGTTTCTGACTACATATCTGGAGGATTCTGTCCATTTTCTCTGCTGGCCAGTTGGACTGGGGTTGCAAAATCACCTCAGAAGGAGGAGAATCCTTCAAGATACGGTTTTCATCCCTTCACTCTGCAAATGGCCCTGGTTTGCCTCACTTAGTTCTTTATTGCCAGGATCTATCTGTCTGTATCATTAGAAACCCTAGCCTGCAAAACTACCCAGTCTTCCTCTGGCTTTTACTTTATGTTTTTCTTTGATCGTAAAAATGAGTATTGTAGGAAGACTGGCAAAGTATAGAAAAATATATAAAGAAGCTGGGAGGAAAAAAAAAAAACTACTCACTACTCATGACCTCACTGCCCAAAGGCAACTCGGTTAACGCTTTGGTTTCTTTGCTGCCAATCTTTTCTATCATCTTTAACACAGAGTTGATATTGTCTTGGTATGTAATTTTGTGCCCTAATTTTATCCCTTAATGCCTCACATCTTAAGATTGTTCTCAAAGGGGTGCCTGGCTGGCTCAGTCAGTAGAGCATGCGACTCTTGATCTCAGGGTTGTGAGTTCAAGCCCCAAGTTGGGGGCAGAGATTACTGAAAAAGTAAAATAAAATCTTAAAAAAAAAAAAAAAGATCGCTCTCAAGACATTACAATTTTTTCATAAGCATAATGGTCGCATAATATTCCTTCACTTGGATAACGCCAGTTCACTCAACCAAATTTCTTTTGTTTGGGGGAATCCCTCTTCTCATCTTGCAGGTCAGTCCGCCAAAATGAGGACTTAAATGCAAGGAGGCAGACCTGCAATTATGACTTAAATATAAAGAGATGCATGGACTGTGATGTTTCCCTTTTGAGATCAGAAAAAAAGGCATGTCTGTATTTCATCAGAATAATTATTGCTATGATTTTATCATTTCCTGAGATTCCATAGTATATGGGAGTTGGGGACATTCCAAAGAAAATCATGAAATTTTACCTAAAAGCTTCACAGGTTTTAGGGCTGTGTTGACTCTCAGCAAAATCCCCTCAGTTGCCCCATTGCCTACACTTTCAGAGTGCACCGAAGAGGTAAGGTGGAAAAGAGCCAGGAATCTGCGAAGTTCAGTCCTGTTTCTAGGCTTAACTACGTGCGCTTGGACATGTCACTCCTCCTCTTTCCTATGAAATGAGCATGATGGTCCTCGCCTCAGAGAACTGTGAAGGTCAAATGAAGCATCAGACGGGAAGGGTGCGTAGTAAACTCAAAAGTGCTGTAAAGTTGTTTGGAATTCTTACGATCCAATGAGTTATGACCACAGTGGCTATTTAAAAAGACTTAAAGGTCAGCGAAGCCGATGTTCTCCAGCCCAAATCTTCAAAAGGCTGGCTCTTGTTATAAGACGATATATATATAAACTGGATTAGTGGGTCCTCTGCTTGTGATAAATTCACGGGGATTTGAAAGAGTGGGTGTGGCAAGCTTGGCTGCTTGCCTACCCAGCATCCAAGCCCTACCTCCCCTGATCCTAACAGAAGTTCTGTCGGGGTCAGGCATTCATTCACGCTGTGCAGCGTGTGACTCAGGGCAAACTGACTCCACCCCCAGCTCCAGAGGTGGGCCTGATTGGCCGAAGGATAACCCCTCCCCTTGCTAATGATTGGTTGGGCAGAGAGCATGTGATCCCATTCTGTCCACTGAGACCTGTGGGGCCTTGTGAGACAGGTGGGGAGAGATCTCCTTGCTCCTAACAAAGTATCATAGGAAGAGACGTTCTTTCTTCTGGATGCCCCACGGTGAACTGAGGCAGCCGTCTTGCTACCACACTGGGGAGGAAGCCAACATGGAGAGAGGAAGAGCAGAGCGAGGATGATGGTCATAATAACAACAGTAACAGTGGCAAACATTTATTGAGCCTTTAGAGCCTGCCAGGTCCTAGTCTAAATGTATTATATGCTTTAGCTCAGCAGGGTGACCCTGCCTTTTGGGGTGGCCCACGAACTAAGAATGGTTTTTACGTTTTTAATGGTTGAATAAAAATCAAAAGAACAATAGTATTTCAGGACACATGAAATTCAACTTTCAGTGTCCATAAATAAAATTTTATTGGAACCGAACCATGCCTACTCATTTACCTATTGTCTGTGGCTGCTTTCATTCTACAGCAGCCAAGGGAAGAAGTGGAAGAGACTGCCAACAATTTTGCCAAGAGCGAAGCCTAAAATATTTACTATCTGGTCCTTTATAGAGAAAGTTTGCCTACCCACAACATCCCTGTAAGTCGTTGTGTTATTATCCTCCTGTTTTTCACAGATGAGGAAACTGAGGCTTCCAGAGGTTAAGTAAATTGTCCAAGGTCACACAGCTCTTAAGAGGTGGACGTGAGACTCACTCCAAACAAGCTGGTTCCAGAGCTCTTAACCACTTTGGGAAAGAACCTGGATTCCTGATGACATTGCGGAGACGCCGAATCAACCAACCCTAAACACGCCTCACCTCGGGACTGCAGGTTTAAGAGGTATATGACATCGCTGTATTATTGAAGCCAGTCTGAGACTGTGTTTCTGTTCTTTGCAGGTGAAAGCATCCCAGCTGATGCCGTGAGAGGGAACATAACAAAGGAAAGGCAAGCTATGAGCTTCTTGGACCAAACTGCCTTTTGTCCTTGCTCAGGAGAATAAAAGCTTTCTTTCTCCAGATGCTTCAAGTCTCCACAAGTTCTTCCCCTTCAAAGGGATTATGAAGTAAATCCTATTTTAGAACTGATGCTGCTTTTGGCAATCTGCAATATTAGTCTGATGAGGAATTACACTCACTAATAAAACATCACAAGTGGGGTTGAGTCTAATTGTTGCAAGTGCTGATAGTAATGGTCTGTCGTAGGGACTTCTGTGCCGGCGCATCCCTCGCTTGGCTACAGCCCATGTGGAAAATCAATTTCCTCTAAATGTTTGAAGAATGGCACAGAAGGACCTGATTTCTTTTCCCTCTGCTGGAGTCAATCTGGAGACAGTGAGCCTATAAAACGAGTGAGAATAGCTATGGGTACAAGAAGCAGGGTGGGACGCCGAGCTAAGCAAAGCCTGACCTCAAGCTCGAAGTTCTAGTTTTTTTGTCCTAAGGCCAGAGACAATACACATTTGTGTCCCAAATTGATATGCTCTTAAAAAGTCACAGGATAGAAAGGCTTTGACTTCAACCCAGCAATTTCACTTCTAGGAATCTCTCCCCCGGAAAAACTTCCCCAAGTATGCAAGAATATATGAACAGGGTGTTCCTCACAACCTGGTTTGTGATGGTGAGAAATTGGAGGCAAGATAATTATCAGACAGGAGGAGACTAATTGCGTCAATGGAGATATATCCATGTTCTGTAGCCATGAAGAAAGATAAATCTGTATGTATTCATGTGGAAAGATTTTTAAGATACAGTATTGAGTGGAGAAAGGCAAGCTGCAGACCAACATATATGGTATGAGGTTCATTTTTGTAAAAAAAACAAAAACAGCCTTCATCAAAGATGTGTGTATTTATTGATTGATTGATTGATTTTTAAAGATTTTATTTATTTATTTGACAGAGACGCAGCGAGAGAGGGAACACAAGCAGGGGGAGGGAGAAGGGAGAGGGAGAAGCAGGCTTCCCGCGGAGTAGGGAGCCCGATGCGGGGCTCGATCCCAGGACCCTGGGATCATGACCTGAGCCACCCAGGCACCCAAGATGTGTGTATTTATACGTAGATGTTTGTATATGAGTAGAGAAAGGTCTGAAAGGATCCACACCAGGTTACAGATGGTGATGGCTACACCCAGGGTGGAAAAGCTACCGGTGAGAGAGGAAACTTTCCTTCTTCTTATTTGGATTTTTTTTTACAACAAGGGTATATGGCTTTGATAATGCAAAAGGACATACAGCATTGGCTTCCCGCCATGTCTGAATAGTACCATGCCAGCCTTGTCACTATTTCTGAAGATACGGAAGACCAGGGTTCAACTCCATGGTCTGAATGATCGAATCAAGCCACAGATACAAGTCTGTTACACACTTTAATCTGATAGGTCATAGCCTGTCCTAGTCTACATTGCCACAAAAGAGCTTCATCCTTCGCTACCTGCCTGCCTTCCAAACCAGAACCAAACTAAAACATCCCTTCCCCAAGGCCGGAACTGAAAGATTTACTTTTTGGGGGACGCCTGGGTAGCTCATTCAGTTGAGCAGCTGCCTTGGGCTCAGGTCATGATCCCAGGGTCCTGGGACAGAGCCCCATGTAGGGCTACCTGCTCGGCAGGGGGTCTGCTTCTCCCTCTGCCCCTCCCCCTCTGCTCATGCTCTCTCTCTCTCTTACTCTCAAATAAATAAATAAAATCTTTAAAAAAAAAAAGAGAGAGAAAGATTTACTTTTTTTAAAATTGTGGTAAAATATATTCACATAAAATGTACCATCTTAACCATTTTAAAAGTGTACCATTCAGTGGCCTTGGGTGCATTTAAGGTGTTAGGCAACCACTGGTGCATCTAGAACTTTTTAATCACTCCAAAAGGAAATCTGGCATCCATTAGCATTACTATTCATTCTTTCTTCCCCCAGCCCCTGGAAACCACTAATGTGCTTTCTGTCTCTGTGAATTTGTCTATTCTAGACATTTCATATATGTGGAACCATACCACGTATGGCCCTCTGTGACTGGCTTCTTTCACTTAACATCACATGTTCAAAGTTCATCCATGCCATAGCTTATAAGCAATACCTCATTCCTCTTTATAGCTGTATACTATTCCAACATAAGGACATGCCACAACTTGTTTATCCATTCATCAGATGATGGACATTTTGGATGTTTAATCTTTTAGATATTATGAATAATGCTGCTATGAACATTCCTGTATACATTTTTCTTTGAACATCTGTTTTCACTTCTCTTGGGTACATATACTGGAATAGAATTGTGGGATCATATGGCAATTATTTGTTTATCCTTATCAAGATTTGCTTTTCAAACCCCAGAAGGCTAGTCTCCGGACCCTAGAGGACATGAAATGAGTGGGGAAAACCTCCCCTGAGTTTCTGTATAATGTCTTCTGAGTATGGGCAGTAAGACTTGGGCTAAAGTCCCAACTTTGCCATGATCTAACTTACCTTGGGAAAAATCACTTAGCCCTTCTAAGACCCTCAGGTTCTTCCTCTGTTATATGGGATTGATTATAGGACATACTTCATGGATCATTTATTCATTCAACAAAGATTTATTATACACCTACTGTGCAACACATACATTTTTCAGCACTGATAGAAATAGACAAGAATCCCAGCCCTTGCGGGAAAAGACAGACAATAAACAATACTAATAAGTAATAATAAGGTAGGTAGATAATGGTAAGTTTTATGTGGAAAATATAGAACAGGAGGGCTGAGGGAAGGCCTGCATTTTAAATGATATGATCAGCACAACCCCCACTAATAAGGTGATAACTGAACAAAGACTTGAAGGAAGAAAGAAAAGTCACGTGGCTATGTGGGAGGAAGAGACAGTGCAAAGGCCCTGGGGCAGAAGTGTTCTGCCATGTGCACATAAAAGCAAGGAGACCGGTGTGCCTGGACCAGAGTGCATGTGAGGGCGAACAGAGGGACTGATTTTGTGGGCCACAGTGAGGACTCTGGATTTGACTCTGAGAGAGAGATAAGGAGCCCTTGTAGGTTTTTCACCTGAACTGACTTATATTTCAAAAGCATCATTCAGTCTGCTGTGTTGAAAATAGACCACAGACAGACAAGGGCAGCAGCAGGGAGACCAGGGGGTGCAGACTGCAGTAATCCACGTGAGACAAGTTGGGGCCTTGGACCAGGGTGGTAGCATAGAGGTGCTGAGAAATGCTTGGGTTCTGAACACATTCTGAAGGTAGAGCCGACACCATTTCCTGTTGGGAGCATTAAATAAGATAATGTGGCAAAAGCTCTTATCACAGAGCCTCCATGTAGCTAGTACAAGTAATGGTGGCCACTATTATTATCAGGGTGGGTATAGTGTGTTCCCCTGCAGGGGCTGATCGGGAGCTAGAAAGAAAGTGAACAAGAGGGAAGCTGTTGAGGTTGCTGTGTGATTTGCAGTGAGTTTGAGGCCACCGAAGGCAATGAGCCTTTAACACAATGGAGACAAGGAAGTCTGCACCTTCCAGAGAACGGGGAAGTCCAACACAGCAAAGCCACAACATTTAGACCAAAATGGAGATTTTAGGGCCAACTGTTCCAGATAATTGCAAAAGCTTCTTCCTTATGGCGTCTGGAAAGCAACATCAGTCGGGAAAATGGTTGTTTCTAGATTCCCTAGCTTTGGAAATACTTACCTGCAGCGCAGGTATTAATTTTGGGGGTTTTCGGCTGAACCACTCACCTAGAACCTCTCTCAGGAAGAAGAACCAATCACCAAGAGACAACGGATTCCTTCCAGCTCACCTTCTCTTTGCTCCAAATCCTGGAGACGAGACAAGAGGTTGTTTCTGAGGCTGATGGAGATGGATTTTTCCAGGGGAATGCCAATGTCACTCCTCCCACCTCTGGTAATGATGTCTCCTGTAAGCCCTCTGCCAAACGCTTCCCATCAGACATCTGGCCTCAGCAGGGAGAAACGGGGACCAAGGCACGTATTTTGGCTCTGCTATTAGCAAAGGAAGGCTGATGAAATTCATCATTAGTGCAAATTAAAATCCACCAAACCATATCTCTCTTCCTTATATCACCTGCATTTCCAGAACTGGCAGGGGTCTCGCTTTCCTTTTGTTTTCATTTTGCTCTGGATTAAGGTGTGATTTTTTTTAATGGTTAATTAGAAGATAATAATGCCAGTGAGCTTATTGTTAATTATTTGTATCTGTACTTAATACTTGTAAGTGTGCTCAGTTCTCTCGAGCTAATATTTGGCTTGTCAGATGTGTTAGTCATGGTAATTAATTGAGCCCATATACATTTACTGGTGCTGTGGGTAGAGTTATAGGAACAACAGCAGATATGAAATGTCTCCATCATGGTGTGCTTATCCCTCGAAAGAGAACTTTGGCAGATCGGATCCTTCTTGTGACATTCACTCTGTACCTGACTGGCTTCTTGCCTCACTCTTCCCAAGAGGGTCTTCTTTGTAAGATTGTAAGACCCCTCCCCATCTCCACCATATCCTCTCTCTGGGCTCCCTGTTAATTCCCTTTATCCATCAGGCCCAGCTCTATTATTTTGTTGGGGGGGGCGGAGTCTGGTGCAAAATAAAAACATGGATTCCCTTGTTCAAAACTTAAGAATTTCAAGATGGCGACGGCAGGACATTCAACCAAATGTCGAGCCCCAGTGACTGCAGAGGTTGAAGGCCCGCAAAACCAGCTCTTTGCCTTCTGCATTTCTCTACCCAAATGTATCCCATCTCTCTTCCCTACAGCCAGAACAGTGTGCAGCATACAAAAGGGGCGCAAGAAATAAGCAAAAGTATTTTCTAAATCCAAGATAGAAAGATGCAAAGTGTAACCACGTAACTCCCCTAACTGAAATCCTCCTGCAGATGGGACAGAGGGAACTTTCTGGAGGAACAGATATGTTCTACATGGATGTAGGGGTGGTGGTCCCATGGGGGTAAACATTTGTCAGACCTCATCAAACTGTAGACTTTAGAAGAACGCATTACACTGTGTATAATTACACATGGATAAAAAAATAACATGCCTTAAAAAAAAAAACACAATGGCTCCATATTACCTTCAAGATGAAGTCTATTTCTGTCCTTCCCCGGGGCCTGTTCTTAGTTTTCCAGCCTTACCACCAGCACTTCTGTGGCTCCCTGTTTTCCAGGAAGCTGGCTGCCTGCCTGACCCACCTCTGTGCCTT
>NW_023270436.1:12867309-12879907 GCF_011800145.1 Mirounga leonina
TTCAGAGTCAAACTCCTGGACCCTGTGTATGTGACCTTATTGGGAAGGGGATCTTTGCAGATGTAACGAAGTTAAGGATCTTGGGATGAGATCGTCCTGGATTATCATGGGCCCCCAAGTCCAATACAAATGTCCTTGGACGAGCAGAGAAGGGGAGAGGACACAGAGGGAAGAAGGCCATGTGAAGACAGAGGCAGAGATTGGAGGGATACGGCCACAAACCGGGGAAGCCAGCCACCACCCAAAGCTGGCGGAGACAAGGAAGGATCCTCCTCTAGAGCCTCTGGGGGCTGCACAGGCCTGCCAACACCTTGCTTTCACACTTCTGGCCTCCAGAATTGTGTGAGAATAAATTCCTGTTGTTTTAAGCCCCTCAGTTTGTGATCATTTCTTGCCGCAACCCCAGAAAACTGACCCATCCTGCGACACCTTCAGTGGAGAAGGCAGCCCCTGGCCTCCACTGGCCAGTTCTGAGGATGAGGGAGATGGTTATGCTATCTGGTAGAAGCCAGCATGGGGCTCTTAGAGCCTGATGATCGCCGAGAGCAGATAAGCCTGGGTTCAAATTCCAGCTTCTCTTTTCATAGCTGTGCTGTCTTGGACAAGCCAAGCAGTCTTCAACCTCGCTGAACTTCTGTTTCTTCATATATATGAAGCAGGAGTAGTGATATACCAACCCCACGAGATAACGGGATGCTTCAGAAGATACGTCTGATGTGCCTGGTCTACAGGAAATCCTTTTTTTTTTTTTTTAAGTTTTATTTATTTATTTATTTGACGGAGAGAGACACAGTGAGAGCAGGAACACAAGCAGGGGGAGTGGGAGAGGGAGAAGCAGGCTTTCCGCCGAGCAGGGAGCCCGATGCGGGGCTCGATCCCAGGACCCCGGGATCATGACCTGAGCTGAAGGTAGACGCTTAACAACTGAGCCACCCAGGCGCCCCCAGAAAATTCTTGATGAGCCGCGGCTGGGCTGTCTCTCTTGGGCAAATCCACCTAGCTTCTTCCACACGTGGCAGGATGCCAGTGCGGTTACGGAGTGGCCTGTGGCCAGTGGGGGAACCCACACAGCCAAGGGGCCCAAGTGGCTTAAACCGGTGGCCGTGCCTTGTTATCACGGTTCTCTTCCTTCTGCAGGAATGGCCTGGCTGCCTCGAGATGTCCTGGGGAATAGCCAGCCACTCTGGGCTGCTGCTTTACTGTCCCTGGCTGAAGCCAAGGTGATGGAGAGCCTTGAAAATCAGCCCTGTGCTCCCAAGGAAGTCACTCTGCGTCTGTGGTGAAGCTTCTAGAGACAGTGACTTACGAACAAGCCGTGTCGACTCCATGGCAGTTCTACTCCTACTTCTTGAGTTTGTCTGTATGCAGAAGGCTCCGCCATCCATGACCCCCCTACTTACTGCCTAGAAGGGGCACATCCTTTCTACTCAGTTAAAAGGACATTTTTCCAATGAGAGCAGGTCATATTTCAAACTGCATTGCCAAGGTATCAGGAGCCAGTAAAAGGGGGCATTTAACACCGTATTTATTTTGACTGGCAAAACAGGTCACGGCTGTGAAAGAAACAGCTCTTGAGAATGAGGCACCCTCGCCGACTCTGGGCTCGCTCTCCCCACACACACACTGTTTAAAGCGTTCCAGAGTTGCTGCCAACTTTCCTGGCAGAGCTCTTATTTCTTTACATGCATGTTGCATTCCGTCTGTTTAATGTGTGCTCTGTGCCATTCGTGGATTTTGGCAAGGCCCGGCGAGGTGGCATGGCATGCTCAGGCTTGCTCGAAGCAAAACAGGGCAGGAGGCAGAGGGAGACTGGAGGCCGACGAAGGAGCCCTCTTTCCCCTTTGGCTCAGGGGTCCTGCAGTTGCACACACAGCGAAGGGGATGGCCTAGCAGTCTTTCTCCAGATGTGGTTGAATCACGTGCATACCACTCCTGCATTTCCCTCCTGCAGCGGGCGGGGGGAGGCTTCGGGGGGCGCAGCTTTACCGTTTCTGATACACGGCCAGAAAAAGAAAAGTGACGGAGTTAGAGGGAAAAGCTACTCACACTCACGAATCTGGGCTTTCCCTGGAAGCCTTCTAAGGCCTTGAAGGCCAGAAAATGCCAACACCTGGATCCCATAGTCCCAAGCCCTCAAGAAAACGGAACTCAACCTTTCCATTATTCTCAAGAACCAGTAAGTACTTGGTTGGAGATGCCGAGGCAACGTGCTGTGATCTGGATCCTATTTCATCCACTTGGAAGATGGGAGAGCCAGGTTTCTGCATTGCCAAAACATCTGGTGAATTGAGTTAAAAAAGAAAACGCACTCGTCCAGTGGGGGAGAAAACAAAACCCTCTAGAAACAGTTGTTGGGTATTGGGTGACCTAAGACATTCCATTGATTGACTCGAATGTTCTCTTTTGCATGATGAGTAGAGCCCTTCAGAAGGGGGAAGGAAAGACTCTGTCCAGGGAGGGAAAGGAAGATCACGGGGTTAACAAACACAGAAAGGCTCTCCCTTTACGAAAAAGTTTAAGGACGCTTTTTTTTTTTCTCTTACATCCAGCCAAGAGTGTGAACAGAATCTCCCTGTTAAGAAATGGAATTATTCACCTGAATCAGGAGAGATGACACGGCACAGGAAAAGATAAGGTTCAGGCTCCTAATAAGAAACAGCCACATGTGGAATAAAATTAGTGCAAGTTGTGTAATCCTAGTTGGCCAGTTGTAAGAACAGGGAGGAGAAAGGAGCATGGGGAACATGTTTCAGATGTGATTCAAGAGATCCTGGAGCTGGTCCTGACCCTCTGGGTTGGAATTTCTGACTCTCTTCTCTGCCTTGACTCAGAATAGGAAACCGTATCCTGACCGCGCGTTTCTTTTTATAGAATTAAACTTTCTTGCCAACTTCCTCCAGAGCACAAGATCATCCCTCATCATCTCTAAACAATACGCCAATCATCAGATGGAAGTAAGGGGTGGGGGGAGCACTGACCTGTTTGCACCAAACATAACCCAGGCCCAGAGCAGAAGACAAACAACGGGAACAGAGTTTGGATTGCGTACCCAGCCCGGTAAATACAGCATGTTCTTACAGGTTGGAAAACCATCTGGCTCATCTTTGTACTTTCTCTCTTTCTCCCACTTCTTCTGACTTGGATCTCATCATTCGGCTTTGACGTTGGCCAAGTTCACGTTTGCCAGTTACCAAGTGGATAATAGATGGCTTGTGAGATTAGTCAGATGCTAGAGATGAGGAGTCAGGCAGCCAAATGTATATGTCTGTGTGATAAAATGACTTCTCTTGATCCTGATTCCCCACCCAGCCGGATAGGCTATCCACATGCTGATGGGAATCAAGCAGGATGAGAACAGGAAAGACTTAATTCGAGTTCACTCGGGCGCCATATTTGCAACTGCCAACGAACCCCCAGGAGACCCCAGGCCCTGGCAGTCGGTGGCGGTCATTCCTTGTGTGTAAGGTATCCTGGAGCTCAGGAGTCCAAAGGGGACATTAATAGAATGCAAAGTGTTTAGTAGTCCCTCATTAAAAATGGATTTTGTTTTCAATGCTTTCGGGACGGGAACAGTGAGGTTGGAAACTGTGCTTGTAATTGGGAGCCGTTCTCCTGCCAGATTCTAACAGCTTGAAGGGATATCCAGTTTTAGGTTTACAGTACTACATTCTGGCTCATTGAAATCGCATCTAAACCTTGCCAGAATGTGTAATAAACTACAAAATCTGTACAAAAATATATCGACATAATGGCTCTGGAGTCTTAAATCAGAGGGGTCAGGGGGGCACTTTGCCCCCAGCAGCATTGTTCTCACTCTGTCCTGTGGCAGACTTGGGTCACCAGAGACAATTACCATTCATGGGATTCAGACTCTGGTCTGACCAGTTGGCTCCACTGCCTAGAAAAACCATGTCGAAGGGCTGAGGCATCAGTCGCATCCTGGCCCATGGCCATGGAAGGAGGCAGCTCTACCAGTGTCACACCAGCCAAGGGCCTGGAGATCGGACTCAGCAGACCGTTTCCACTTGCTCCCAGAACAGAGTCTCACCTGCCATGTTCACCTCTCCACCCTCATCCCCGCTTACCCTTCGCTCACTGGGTTCTAGACACAAAACATCTTCCTTCACACCCTCCAGTTGACCAAGTTCCCTCCTGCTTTCATGAGCCTTTGCTCATGCTATTCCCACTGCCAGGAACAATCTTCTCCTGGCTCATTGCTGCTTCTCATCCAGCACTCAACTTACAGGTTGATTTTTCATGGAAGTCTTCCCTGACCCCATGGACTGGGTTCCTCCCTAGCTATCTTAGTCCATTCAGGCTGCTGTAACAGAAATATAGGCTAGGAGGCTCAGGCAGCAAACATTTCTCACAGTTCTGGAGGCTGGGAAGTCCAAGATCAAGGCAGATTCCGTGTCTGGTGAGGGCCTGCTTCCTGGTTCATAGACAGCGGCCTCGATGCTCTGTCCTCACATGGCAGAGGGGTGAAGGAGCTTCTGGGGACCCTTTTATTAGGGCACTGATCCCATTCCTGAGGGCTCCACTCTCATAACCTAATCACCTCCCGAAGACTCCCCCCGCAAATATGCTCACATTACGGGTTAGCATTTCTGCATGTGAATTTAGGGGGACCCAAACATTCAGTCCCCAGCAGTAGCACTTACTGTCACTTAAAACTTCTGTTTGACAGCTCATTAGAATAGCAGTTCTCCAACTGTACTGTGCACGCAAGTCACCTGAGATCATGTTAACGTGCGATACGGGTGCTGATTCAGCTCTTCTGGTGTAAGTCCTGAGACTGCATGTCTAACAAGCCCCCAGGTGATGCCGATGCTGCTGGTCCATGGCCAGCACCCTAAGAGCAATGGTACCAGTGGTTCCCAATCAGGGTTCCATGGGAGAAGAGAGCCTGATGGTAAATGAGTTGAGCTGCTATTTTCTTAGTTCTCCTAAGAGTGGTACTTAACTAGAACTGGTAGCTAGAAGTTAATTAATTCCTTACATCTCTTGGATGCCTTAGGGCAAGGTTTCCTGACCTCCATACCCTTGACATTTGGGGTTGGATGATGCTGTGTGGTGGGGGCTGTCCTGTGCATTGTAGGATGGTTAGCAGCGTCCCTGGCTCCTACCCCGTAAATGCCAATAGCATCATCCCCCTAGTTGTGATGACCAAAAATGTCTCTGGACATTGCCCCAGGTGTCTGGGGAGACAGCATCCCCCTAATGAGAACTACTGTCTTGACATTAGGGCATCATTCCCTGGCAGTACCCAGTTAAGAAGTGTGGGAGGTCAAAGAAAGTGTTCTGCTCATGGCTGCAATCCCATTGTTTAGCGCAGTGCTCTGTATACCACAAACCCTCAACATGTTTGTGCATTGAATGAATGAGTGAACTAATCGAAATAAATGAATGAAAATGAACTCCAAAATCATGCTTGGCTGGTGGGTGACTAGAACTGCCTTCACACAGCCTCCAACCTCCTCCGCCCCACTCTCCCCCTCAAAAAAACAGTAAAACTTAGTGGGCCGGTTGTCATCCAAGGCACAATTTTTCTAAATGTAGCATTTTCCAAAGTAAATATCCTTTTGAAAAAAATGTGAAGAAAGATTCTCGCTTGAGATCTTTTTTTAAATGTCTCCAATGACTAAAATCCTCTTACAGTAAGTACCTAGAGAATTGCATTTGCTTAAAGAAGAAAAAAAAAACTGCTGTTTTTAGTCTTAAGTGTAGAAAGTACTTGAAAATCATATACTTATTTTTTTTTTTTTGCATCTGACTGGGAAAATTATAAAATGGTAGAATTAATTTTGGTTCTAGATTGTTTCTAAAACTCTATCTCAGACTGAGGCCTCATGGATAAAGTAGCATCAGGGAATTATTTGAAAAAAAGGGGGGGGAAGTCCCCATAGTAATAACACCAGGAATTTGAACAAAAACAGTAGTTGCAGTTTTTTTTGGGGGGGGGGGTAGGGGAGGCATGTAAGCTTATATGGTTTCAAGACATAAACTGCAAATAAATAAAGATAAATCTGCACCTTACTTAAAAACTAGGGACTTGGGTTCTATTAAGAAAGAAGGGAAATTCATTCAATTTGCTTGTTTCTGCACACTCAGAGACTCAGAAACAAAATTTTAAACCAAATTGCTATGTAGAAAGCAAAGCCAACTTGTCCTTCTTTTTTTTTTTTTTAATTTTTTTTTTAAAGATTTTATTCATTTATTCATGAGAGACAGAGAGAGAGAGAGAGAAGCAGAGGGAGAAGCAGGCTCCCAAGGAGCAGGGAGCCCGATGTGGGACTCGATCCCAGGACCCTGGGATCATGACCTGAGCCGAAGGCAGACGCTTAACCATCTGAGCCACCCAGGCGCCCCCAACTTGTCCTTCTATTCCAACCTTTGGGCAAATGGGATTTGGAGAGCTAAAGAGGTTTCTGGAAAAGGATACAGTGGTGGTGACATTCCAGAGCTCTTCTAGGCATATCTTTCTTTACCTAGTAGAGGCAGAAAATGTTTTTTTATCTTGCATGCCTACTCTGCAATCAATTGGTCATGGCTGTATGCATAGTATTTTGGGGGGAAAAGTGCTATGATTGATTGGTAATGTCTGCCACAGACACAGGAATGGAGAGTGTGTATTTGATGGTATGTCTTTTCTTCTATCATAGGTGTCCTAGGCAAAAGGAGAACATCAAGAAGGTGTGGCACATCTGAGCATAACACTTCTCACTCCATTTCACACAGATACTCCAAGATAGCACTTAGATTCAAGAAAGCTCTCAAGACAGACATGACACAGAAACACACTTTGGGGGGAAATTTCCCTTCCTTCACTGGACTTATTGGAATAGGATACCAAATGAGTGACTCCCTCTCAGCGTCAGCACAGCCAGAACATGCCATTTCCTTCCATCTGGTTACCCTCCATTAGACTGTCACTGTGACACTGTATGCTGCTGAAACAACACTTCCTCCTTGGAATAAAAAGGTCTTTTTCATAAGACTTATTAAATCTGAGTATTGATCATATTCATCATTATTCAGTCTGTTTTCTGTCCACAATATTTAAATGAAGGGAAATGAAAAATAGAAAAAGACAAGCTTAGGATCTTCGAGACGCTGATGAATAAGTAATGATGGCGAAGAAAGCAACAGTGACCATAAAAAAAAAAAAAAAAACCCTCTCAAAGTTAAAAAAAAATCCACAAGTAGACTCTTAAGTTTCAATATTAGTCTGTATTTCGAAAATAAGAGTAGAGATGATTAAGGAGATGAATTCACATTTGAATAGAGTCCAATGACTTAAGAATTATTTGGATTCAAATATTTCAGTTGGACAGGGAATGATATTAGAGTTATATGATACATTAGGGGTTGAAATGAAATGGAAATATTTCTTTCATTTAAAAGCAATTTTCTTGCCTTTGTGGTCCTTGAGAGTTTCCTAGCATGTAAGTGCCAACCACCTTCCCCCTCCTTTGCTTTGGACTCATGGACTCCTATTTCAGATCCAGCTTGTTTTGGGGAGGGGGGGCATGGAGTCTGAGTTCATGAGGGCTCCTTTTGTAAATCACGTGGTTGCAAGGGAAGGCTTTCCACGTAGAGTTGAGAAGTCAGTAATTTTGAATCCAAATTAGAAAGTTTTGGTAATAGTGATAGAGTGGAATCACACCTGAATTTGGTGCTACCTTTACAGCCTCCAGATCACAGAAAATACCACCAGGAGATCCATCACTGATTAGTGGGGCGAAACAGGAAATGCCAGCTTAGAAGGACAGGAAGCAGGTGGCTGAGCTCTTCTCCACCACTTCTCAAAAACAGAGTGTCTGTGGGGCGACCCCATCCAGCAAGATCTAACCTTAAACCCAGCAAATATTTAGTAAGCACCTACTATGTGCCAGGCCCTGTACTAAGGGCTCTTACATATGGCGTCTCATTAAACCCCCAGGATAAGCAGAAACATCCTAGCGGATTCCACTCATTTCTCAGTCCTAAGTGTGGATTTAATAGTTACCTGACAGCAGGGTTTCTCAACCTCAGCGCTACTGGCATTTTAGGCTGGACAATTCTTTTTTTTTTTTTTTAATTATTAAAAATTTTTTTCTCTGTAGGATTTATTTTATCTTATTTTATTTTATTTTTTTAAGTAGGCTCCACGTCCAGTATGGAGCCCAGTGTGGAGCTTGAACCCATGACCCTGAGATCAAGACCTGAGCTGAGATCAAGAGTTGGGCGCTTAACTGACTGGGTCATCCAGGCACCCCTAGGTTGGATTATTCTTTGTTGTTGAGGACTGTCCTGTGTTGTAGAACGTTTAACAACGTCCCTGGCCTCTACCCATTAGATGCCAGTCGCATAGCCCACCTTAGTTAGGACTACCAAAAATGTCTCTAGACATTGCCAAATGTCCCCTGGAAGGGCAAAACTGCCCTCCGTTGAGACCCTCTTCCTTAGGGACGGAATGGTTTGAATCCTCCGGCAACTCTAGACAAACATTCCTTTTATTCCCTCTATGATCTGACTCAGTGGTTCTCAAACCCAAGGGGGCCATACACAATACTGTATATGCCCTACTATATGGGCAGGAGTAATTTGACTCCATCCATTTTTGCCTTCCATGTTTACATAAGAACTTAACCTCTCCCTTAAATTTAACACCACTGGCCTCCTGAGGAGCCCAGCAGAGGTCACAAAGGTCTTCCCAGCACCGACTCTCTCTCATGCCCAGGCTTTTTCTATGAAGCCAGTGATGATAACTGCCATTTTTGAACACTCCCCTTAGAGTCGGACCAGCTCACCGTATCCTCACAACGCTGTGAGGTTGGTACTGTTTTTGTTCCACTTCAAGAGGAGACACTGAGGCTCACAAAGGTTAAACGGCTTGCCACGAACCACACAGCTAGTAAATGGTGGAACCTATTTGACGCCAAGCCGTATTGCTTTTCAATAGAAAATATGCACAGCGTACGCTCAGTAACTATTAGCGGCTGTTAACTAGTGGGAAACAAATCTGTCTAATTTGATCATGAGCAGTTATTCAAAAGGATTCCCCTGAACCAAAAAAGACAGTTCCTACTGGCCAGTTCTCCCAACACTGCAGCTAGCAAGGATCTGGATATTCAGGATGTATATGGATACATACCCCAAATTGTGTTGCTTTTCCAAAACACAAAACAGAAGACACCCAAACATGCATTAACTAACCGTCAAAACAAAACAGATCATTTCACTCGGAGCTACAAAAAGACCAGAGTGTTGGCAGGTACTATAAAATAATCTCGATCACACTTGCCACATCATAGCATCATTACACATTTACTACTACATTTCCCCCGTGTGGCTGGGTGCTTTCCGAGGTCAGGGCCTGACTTACTCATTGTCACCTGACCCTGGTCCCAAACTACCTTTGCTGAGTTCGTGAATAATACATGAAGGCACTTTGTAACCTAACATTTACACACAATTTATCTCCATTCTCTCAGTAACTGTGGGTGGTATATATTTTCAAGATCCTCTTTTTCATAGAAAGAGATGGGCGCTGGGGGAGAGTGACTAGCCCAAAGTCACTCCTGGTGACCCTGGTAGACTGTGGTTCCAGGCTTTGTACTCAAGTCCAGGGCTTTGAAGCCCCGATCGCATGCTTTTTCCAGTAAGGACTTCCAAGGTAAAGGTGTGTTCGGAACCCCAGGTGCCAGACTGGGCCCTGATGTCTAATATTTCAACTGTTTTAGTATCAAGCAAATTGAATATAGGGAAATTGCAGCCTACTCACCTTTAATGTACATGGATTCAGTCACATATGCTTGGGGAGAAAGGGAGAGCGATGGAGTAAGTATAGGTAGTTTCCATAGAGGGCCATGGGGTGTGTGCGTGTCCAGGAGAGTGTGGGTGGGGCCTGAGAATGCTTAAACTTTCTCATCACAGGAATCATCAGCCTCTCTTCATGTGTGACCCTTGGCTGCCCTGAGTGGGAGTCCAGTCTTTATAAATGTTTTCCAAGTGTTTAAGGATCATCATTTCTCATATAATCTGACCCCTAACTTCGTCCTATTCTCAACCAAATAGTGTGGGATAAACTGGCTTAGACAGAACCTACTGCATTGAGAGACTGTCTATGGATAACCAGTGTGGCTATTTCCTAAGAGATTTTTTGAGGGATATATGTGACTATCACCAAACATGCTGATTTTTTATCCCAAGATATACTTGAGAATCGCTGGAAAATCGTCAAAACCAGACCTTATGCAAGACATAAAATAAGAGGGCGCCTGGGTGGCTCAGTCGGTTAAGCGACTGCCTTCGGCTCAGGTCATGATCCTGGAGTCCCGGGATCGAGTCCCACATCGGGCTCCCTGCTCGGCAGGGAGTCTGCTTCTCCCTCTGACCCTCCCCCCTCTCATGCTCTCTGTCTCTATCTCATTCTCTCTCTCAAATAAATAAATAAATAAAATCTTTAAAAAAAAAAAAGACATAAGAAAGAAGGACAACTTTGACTTTTTTTTCTTTTTAGAGCTAGGCATTGTTCTATGAAGTTCACGTATATTAACTCATTTAATCATCTTAACATAACTATTTGGTAGATCCTAGCATTATTATTCCCATTTCACGGATGAAAAACTGAGGTACAGAGAGCTTCAGTAAGTTGCCCAAGGACATAGCTAGAAAGTGACAGAACCAGAATTTGAACCCAGGTAGACTGGGCCCTTGAGACTGCACCACACTCATCTCCCCAACCAGGCAGTGATCCCCAGGAGACTGGGACTAGAGTCCCTCATCTTCCCATCTCCTCCAGACCTGACCCTGTCCTGTAACCACTGGGCATCCCATGAAGACTTGTTTGGATATGAATCAACCTCTTAGATTGTTGCCTGTCCTTTGAAACATTTTGACAAGGGAAAAGGAAGCCAGGAACTTAACATTTTGAGGCTATCTATAGCTTGGTAAACACCAAAAGGAGTGGAAACAGCGATAAAATGAAATATAAACAACCTCACCATTATCTACAGAGTACCTTATAATGCATAACAGTGGCTGGTTGCTCTCTATAGAAAACACCACCTCTTTGCAATGTTTTGTTTGTGTTACCGTTTCTGTTAGTGTGAACGAATTACAAATAAAGACTCACTTAAATATTTTAGTGAGAATTCTACTAATTGGGCCAGGGGTGGAACGCGGGTCTATATTTGTTCTCTGAAAAATGCCTTGCGAAGCCCAATCGCTTCCGCGAGGTAGCAGGGAAAAGGCTTAGCCTACTCAAGACAACTGTTTTCAAGCAAGTTGACAACCACTTTGCCAGGGTTTCTTTAATGAGCTAATTACAAAGGGCTCTTAGGTGTTCTCTGCAGCCAGTCCTGGAGGAGCTCTACTTAAGAAACACTGAATTGAGTCATTAGCACCTGAAATACTATGAACACTATAGACTCTGAGGAACTCACAATGACATGAATGTATCTGCCACTTCAGACTGATCTCCTGTAACAGGACTTTTTCAGTGGCAAGCAACAGAAAACCAACTCAAACTGGCTTAAAGAGAAAGGAATGTTTGCTAGCATTAGGCATGGCTGAATCCCTGTGCTTAAAGGATGTCAGCAGGAAACTGACTTTGTCCATTTCCTGGCTTTTCTTCCTTTGTGTTCCCTCCATTCTCAAGCAGGCTTCCCCTAAATGCTGTGAAAGCTGTTCCTGGCTGTACATTTTACCAGCTTAGCGTCCCAGTAGAAAGCAAGCACCTAGTTCCCAATAGGTAAGGCAAGGGGGGGGGGCGGAAATCCCGGGGTTAAGATTCTTTGGCTCTGATTGGCCCAGCTTGGGTCACATGCCCATCCTTGAGCCAATCCCGTGGCCAGAACAGTGGCACTGTTCTAAGTCAGGATTGGGTTGCTGCCTACCCCTAAAACCAAGACTTGGGAGGACCCGTTTGAACCACAAGGATCAAGGGGGAGGAGGGCATTTTCCCAAAAAAACATCCAGATTCTGATGCCAGGCTGGGGGTGGGGTTGTGAATGCTGGGTAGTCAAAACCAGTGAGTGTCCTTAGATCCTTCTCTCTAAATTATCTCCAACAAGCAAGGTGTTAGCAAGCAGAGGAACTCCCTGTGGTTTACAAGCATAATCTAGATATTTGCTTAGGATAGCTGAGGTTTAAAACATGGCCTGTATTGGCTACAACGTTTTGGAAATATTTTCTGCAAATTGCGCTCACCCACATGGCTTGAAGTTTGGGGGTTTTTCTCTTTCCTTTTTTTTTTTTTTTTTTTTTTTAATTCTTGGAACAAGTCCTTAAAAAGAGGAACAGAAATGCCACAGGATGATTCGAAACAGACGACTCTGAGAGCAGACAGATATGGCAAATTAGCACACAGTTGACATTCCTTCTGTCCCGATGACATTTCTTATGTTGAATAATATTCTCAGGGTTCCTCTCTGCCTCTCCTTTTTATGTTAATGACTTAGTTCCTAATTACAAAAGCAATATCTGCCTAATTCAGAAAGAATTGAATGCATCCGGAAAGCACCAAGGTGAGCCCAGGAGCACGCGCGTGCACGTGCATGCTCACACACACGCGCACACACACACGCCCTCTGCTACCATTTTAATTAGAAAC
>NW_023270436.1:12879917-13010709 GCF_011800145.1 Mirounga leonina
CACACGCGCACACACACACGCCCTCTGCTACCATTTTAATTAGAAACATCTATTTATGAGTACGGGGCCCTAGGTGTTATCCAGGCATTATGTAGCCCCATTTCACAGATGAGGAAACTGTGAATTGAACTCATGTGTCTGACCTCAAAGCCCTTGCTCTTATCTACTCTATTATTCCTCCACGCTATCGTATCACCCAAAGCTTTCCGAAATTAACCTTGCAAAAATGGCATATTGTTCATCATGTTTCATGACCTGCTTTTTCATATGCCGCATTTACCCATGTCAATTTACTGGGCTCCTATGCAATATTTTTGGACCGCACTGAATCTATCATTTGGACATTTACTCAACTAATCCCTGAATGTTGGACATTTAGGTTGCTTCTAATTTTTCAGTATTATGTTAATGCTGCAGTGAACCACCTTGGGGGAACATTTTCCCATACATCTCTGCTTATGTCTTTAAGATAAATTCCTAGAAGTGCTGGATCAAAGAGATTGTGTATTTTTAATGTTTAGTATCTATTGCCAAACTGTTCTTTAGAAAGGCAGGCCCTGTGTCCAAAACCACAGCAACATATGAGTTGAGTTTCTGGGTCTCCACTCCGTGTCATTATGCCTCTTCCTCACACATTACTAGTCATTAGCGAATTGTGCCTCCCACCCCCTGCAAAGGAAAATGGAGACCTTTACAAAGTATAAATCATTTAATAGTATTTAAATGGTTTAATGCAAATGTAGTGGTAAAAATTCGTCAGTAATAATTTGTATCCTGATCATTGTTACTGTCTGCATTAGGAGAGTTCATAACCTTTATTCCTCAGCCCATGGGACTGAATCCACAAGCTTGGCACAGGACTCTAGCCAGTACCATTAAGATAACAGGATACAAGTCAGAGTGATGTGTTGGCTTCAGTGAAGGACACTATAGGGCCGACCTGTCATAATAATCCTTGCTTATGACTTTAAGTGGTTATGTTGACATGGAGCCTGTCCCACCCAGCTTCCCTCTGTATGGAAACCACCCTGCTTTAGGGAGCCCCTGTCAGCTGCTTTGTGTCTCAGGATGGGTCCTGAGTGGACCCAGGCCATGGCCTATAATATAGCTGGACTCAAAACACAAGACAACCACCTTCTTTGGGGGATCTGAAGTTGAAGAACTGAAACAACTGAAGATAAGCAGAGAGCAGCTAAGTCCATTAGTGGGAAGTGGGGCACTGGAGGGAAGATTCTAGTCAAGACCCCATGGCTCTATGTCCGGCAAAGGCGTGGCACACGGTAAGTAGGTGCTCAGTACAGGAGATCTATCTTTTTCTACTCTGTTCAGCACCGCTTCCTCCTTCTTCTGGTAGCAGGACTCCCCATTCCTTCAAGAATGCCTATGGGTATTGTAATTCTAAAATGTTACCCTAGCAGGAGAAAGGCAGTTTCCCAAAGGAATGGGAAAGAGAGGAAATGAGTGTGATCCTCCAGAAGCAAAGGGCCAGGTGGGAGGTGTTGAGTATCATCTGGAAAGCTGAGGACCGAATGTGTTCCTGGGTGGCTTCTGGGGGAGGCGCAAAACCAAGCTCCTCTCTTTTGGGGCTTGGGTCCCTCCTGGCTTCTATGCCTATCACAGACAATCTGACCTTCCAAGGACACCTGCCCTGAGCCCCTTCTCCAAACTCTTGTCCACTCTGATTGGACTCGATATGGAATTTAAGACATGGCATTGAGATGATTTCTTGACTTGCCATCTATCAGGACTCACGTCTTAGCATCAGTCATTCATTTACCAAATGTTTATTGAGCACCTACTCTGCATGGCCCTATTCTAGAAAGTTGGGGTATAGCAGATCCTGGCCTTCATCAAGCTTACTGTCTAGCAGGGGGAGATAAACAATAAGTAATAAATCATAAGAAGCAAATTACCTAGTGTATTAGAAGGTTCTAAATGCTCTAGAAGAAAAAGTAGACCCAGATAAAGGGTGGAAGGGAAGTGGAGGGGCAGGTTGCAGATTTAAACAGATTACTCAGGAGTGGCCTCACTGAGAACAGATTGGAAGAAAGAGTGGGCTGAGTCACAGGTGCCCAGGGAAGGGTGTTTGAGGCACAGGGACCATCAAGTGCCAAGGCCCTAAGCGAGGAGCTTTACAATCCAGCAGGTTTGGGTTCCAATTGCGAATTCTCTACTTCCTGTCTGTGTGAGCTTGGGAAAATTAAGTAACCTCTCTGAGCCTCAGTTTCCTTATCTGGGCAATGGGAATAAAAATGAGAGAACACCCATAAAGCAGCTGAAACAGAGCTGATACTCCGTAACCGTTGCTAAGTATGGGCCCTTCCCAGTCCCAGAGATTTGGGGAAAATCACTGCAGGAAAGTTCGGGGCAGCAGCAGGGAGTGGACTGCGGTGATTAAGACCATGGCCCCAGCTCTGTGACCTTGGGCTAGTTTATGTAACCTCAGTCTCCTCTCTTTAAAGTGGGATAATAATAGCAACAACATCAGACAGGCGCTGGGAGGAATAAATGAGAGAATCCTGGAACGCGCTCAGGAGGTGGGCTGGGCTCTGAAGAAGCACTCGATGAATGGCAGCTATTTTTTGGCTGAAACCATGGGGAGAGAGGCTTTCTTTTCTTGGTAGGATTGCTAAGTTGGTAGAATGTGAGCTGGGAGCTGCTGGGGGCCATCCGCGGGAGGTCCTGCCTGCAAAGGAAGCCAACCCAAAGAAGGCAGAGCTGAGAGGTGGACAGAAAGGGACTCCCGATGACTTTAAAAAAAAAAATGGAACTTTTAAAGAATAGTATTAAAAACGTATTACCACAGGGTTACACCATGCATGCATGTAGCTTATGCAAACCCAACGCCGTGTATCGTGCTGGCCTTGGTAAGGAGGAAGTGAGTGCGAGACTCAGGAAGCAGCGTCAGGTGGGAGGTGTTGAGGGCTGTCCAGAAAGGTGAGGATGAATTTGTTCCTCCAAGGGTTCCGTAGCTGAGGGAGGCAAAAAAAACCAAGCTCCTCATGCCTCTCCCCTGCAGGAATCCTGCCCAACCATCCCAACATTTAGCACCAGGATGCCCCTTTGAAAACCTCCCCAAATCTCACCAACCTGCTCATGAACCAGTTTGAGAAAAGGCATAGCAACAAAAAGCCACTATGAATTACTCTCTGCTTTTAAACGAATTTTTTTTTCCTTGCACTAGCACTAAAAATCTCATCATATGCCTAAGTGTGGGAGGTATTGTTTATTCATTCTACAGACAATTCTGGCTGAACTTTGGATATGCAGGCCCTCGCTGTGACTCTAGAGCCCAAACCCATCCCCCACGCCCAACCTCTGCTGCCTGCAGGCTGCGATGGGGTGGGTCTCAGTCTGTGGCCTGCAGCCCACTAAGTGGGTCTACAGCTCCCACCCAAAGGCCACACACCGATCCCGAAAGGCCACTCTTCCTCTGGTCCTTATGAACAAGTAACACATCCATTCATCAATTTCCAGCTTTATGCATGACTAAGTGCCACTTTCTAGGAAACTACTGAGTTACTACGATTTACTAGTCATAACTAAGTGAACCCAAGGTCAAAAAAAAAATTGAGAGCCACTGTTCTAGGATCTGGAAATTCAGAAATCCCCTCTCTGTGGTGCTTTCACTGCCCCCAACACACACCCATGTCAAGAGCCCTGACATTTCCAGCTGCCCCCAAGTTAATCCTGACTCTGCACATTTAAACCATAATGAGTTATCCACACAACACACTTTAGACAGCTAGTATCCATAAATAACATTAAAAATCTAGTTCTGATCTCCAAATGCCTAAGCCTTCCTTCCTACATTTAATGAATATTCATTAAGATGAAAATACACCAGACATATTTTAGTTCTGGGGCATACGGTGATAATCCAGTCTGTCACGTTTCCTGTCTGCATGAAGCTTATAGTCTGGTATCAGAAAAAGATATCACGCAAGTGAACAGCGAAGCAATGGTATAAACCTGGGTGCTTAAAAAACAAAACAAGGTATGGAGGTGGAAAATAGCAGGGGAGGCCCTATGTAAACACAGTAGTCAGGGTTCTGTGGTTGCAAACAACAGAAAACGATGGTGGAATTTGGTTGAAAGGACATGAGGTGGCTCACGGAAGCAGTGGAAAAACTGGACAAGAAGCAGGAAGGCCAGGAACCAGGGAAATTCTGGGGATCTAGGGAGCAGGAAGGAGTGGAGTGTCTTAAATGTTTCACATACAGAAACTGCCATGCCTCCCAGAGATGGTGTATAGTTCCCTATCCCTGACCGACTTGGACATGTGACTTATTTTGGCCAATGGAATGTCAGCAGATATGACTCATATTCACATGTCAGATCTGAACTAAGAGCTTTAAAAGAGATCCGTCACCTGCTGTTTTCCATTGGCCATAAAGGCAATTTGTCCCGAAGCAGGGCTGCTCCTTCAGTCCATGTCCCAGAGTCAGAGGTGCATGGAGCAGAGCTGCAGCAGCTGAAATGTAATAGACATGAAATAAACGTTTGTTGTTATAGGCCACTACACTAGGGGATGTTTGTTACTGCAGCATAGCTGACAGATACACTGAAAAAAATGCTGTTACCCCCAAAATTGGTATGGCTGTTGGGCAGACAAAATCAATGGACATTGACTATTGAAGGCATTACTAGGAAAGTGACAAAAAAGCCCAAGCCTAAAAGCCTGCAAAATACTCCACCATGCGAAGAATCAGGTAAAGAGTGTTCTAGGTCAGGGAACCACATGTCCAAAATGTGAAGTAGAAAAGCACTTGGCATTGTTAAGTAGTCGGAAGAAGGTTGGCATGGCTGGAACATCCTTGTTCTTTGTCCTCACTCTGTTTCCAACCCTTCAGCTTGGATGGGTTTGTAGTGTCATTCTCACCTCCGTGGACTTGCTGGCCCACCTCAAATCCATCATCCCTGACCATGCACCTCTTGAAGGACTCAGCTTGCAATCGTCTCTGGTTTACCCCACTCTTAGCTATTTGGGGTATCATACTTGCCCAAACACCAGCTTGAACCCAGTCCGAACCCTCTGGAAACACAAGACCGGGCATCAGACAAAAGGGGCTTTCTCCCCCATCTCACTACCCAGGCTCATTTTGTGGGACTCCAACTCATCACCAGGGAAAGAGAAATCCCTCCACATATCTCCTAATTGGTGGCCACACACAGCTCGTTAAGCTTAATTAATGAGCCTCTATCAACTCATTTCTGAGGTCTTAGTGGAAAGTTGAATTCTACATGCAGTTTGGGGAAACGGATGGGTGTCAATGCGTGGTTCTCGGTGGTAGTTTGTATTCCTGGTAGGCACTCATTGGACACTTGGTCTAAAACAGCCAACATCTCAAGCCTGTTAGACTGAATGACATATCTGCTCCTAAATCCTATGAAACAGACCCATTTTAAGATACCTGCCTGCACTTAGGTCCTATGTCTGAAAAGCTGCCTCCCTCCCCGCCTGGGAATATTTCTCAGGGTCTTTCCATTTCTCAGTAGGCTTCTCTGTTCTTCATGGATTCCCTGTCCTTGGCTCCTGAGAAAACTGTGTCTTTACAATAAATTCTCTCTTTTCCGTGGGACCTGAGCAGGTCTCTGTTCCTTACAAATAAGGATGTTCAGACTAGACCACCTGCTCTCAGTGTTGCCCACAGCTGTGCTATCTAGCAGGGACCATCGCATCATTATCTGGACATGTGCTACCCTCTGCCCCCCCACACCCCCTGCTGATCTTTTGGGAGAAGGTTTGGCTTTTTTCATAGCGGGGTCAGAGTGAGTCTATTAGAGGGGAGCCGAGAAAGGGCAGGGAAGTAGAGACATGGAAGAAACTGACAGGCCTTCTGGAAGTCACAAGCTGGGGTGCCTTTGGGATCAACTTCAGCCTTGCAAACTTGTTTTGTTGGGCCAGAACTAAGATTTTTAAAAATTTGACTGCAAATGCTTTTGGGTAGGAATGAACATTTTTGGCTCACCATGGTCCCCACCATTCCCTATGGTTATGCATCCAATGGCTTCCTTCACTTGGTCACATTATCTGTGGCCTCTGTAGCCAATTGAGATTGCTATCTATGCTTTATGTAAAAACCCCGTTTAGAGAGGGTTAGCAGGACTGTGTTCAGTTCAACACTGACCTCACACTTGAGATCTCCTTACCAGAGACCCACCTTACCAACCTCTGTTCCTCAACTTAATGCACCGAATGTGCTGAAGACTTACGCGCAAACGCGCATGGAGAGGAAAAGGAGCATCTCTCATTGTTTCTGGACTCGACTGGAGATGGAGAACCAACACTTCTTACCAATCGCTGAAGCTCAAAGAGTACAGTAACCGTGGGGGGTTTCCTTTGGAAGGCAGGAGGGTTGTCTCTGGGATCCCTTCTGCCTCTGGGACCATCTGACTTCTCATGGGAGGAAAAGCCAAAAAGGGCTTTCTACACTAGAAGAGGGGCAAAAAGAAAATGCGCTTTGGGATGGCCATGATGATGGGGAGACCTGGTCCAGGGGCAGTGCCGAAGGCGGGGTGGGGGGGGGGCAGGTACCATGTGCCCAGGCCTGGTAAGAGACACTCCAGCTGCATTCCCCAGCTCAGCCTGAACTTTCGACCCCATTGTCTGCTCTAATTACTGGAACCAGCAGGATTAATTCCTCGACCTACTTTCCAGTCCTTTTTGCTGCCACAGAGCGATAGGCCTCACTGGGCTTCTCTCTGTCATTTTAATGCAGCAGAACTCCCTGAGAAGTTACATGCAAACTTGCATTTGAACCAAAGGAGCATCTCATCTTTGAGCTGAAGAAAGGGGCTCAGGATAGCTCCTTTTCAGCGGATTCTAACATTCAGGTTCTCTAAAGTGACTTCACAAAGAACAACCAAACACATGAGAAACATCCCCTACTTTGAGAACAATCAGATACGGAAATAAAAATAAGAAATCGTTTTATAGCTACTAAATTAGCATAAATGTAAACCGATCATACCAAGGGCTGGGGAGGCTATAAGAAACTTTATACGTTCGTAAGTTGCTGGTTGGCACAATCTTAAAATACAGCAACATATATCAGGAGCTGCCCATTTATCCGGTCATCTCATTCCTGGGAAGTTATCCAAAGGAAGTGTTTCAAAAGAAGGAAAAAGCTGTATACATAGAGACCTTCCCTGCAGCCCAGGGACAGGGATGGCAAAATGACCTGTAGGCTGGCAAATCCAGGGGCCAAATTCAACCCGAGGCCTGTTTTTACACGGCCAACAAGCTAAGAGCTTTTCTTCCATTTGTTTTTTTTAAAAAGCATTCTTAAAAGATTGTTAAAACAAACAAGCAAACAAAGACTACATGAAGTCCGCTGACCTTGGAGTCAGGGAAGAACTGGATGGAGACCATATTATAGCTTGAGGAGATGTTTACAATACACTGAGCTTTGGAGCATATAAATGGAATGCTCGCCATGACGTCATCCATGCAAATAGACGTCATGCCCATGCAGACAGGATAAGAAGGCAAAAGACGAAATCCGTTGTTTGGGACTCATTGGAAATGATTTTTCTCAAAAGAACTCCTTCTTAGTGGAAGCAGCCACGTGCTGTGGGTTGGGAGTTTATCGTGTAACCGCCGGATCTTTATGACAGAGTAGTACACAGCCGTTAAAAATGAGGCAGTGGGTCTGCATGTACCAGGACGGAAAGATGCTCGTGACATATTGTCAAGCGAAAAGGCACATCACAGAACAGCACGCAGGGTGTGACCTCATTTACATAAACTGAATATGGATCCATCTCTGTAAATGTGTGGAGAATAATCTGGAAGGAAGGATGGACACTGAAGACACAGCAGTTATTTCTGGGGGGATGGGGGATGGGGTGAAATTTATTTTCTTTTTCCTACCTGAAGGTTTCCGTGGGTTTGGGGTTTTTTGTTTTGTTTTGTTCTGTTTTTTGGTTTTGGGGGGTTTTTTTGCAAGAACTATTTATTATTTTTAGAATCAGAAACAAAGTATTTTCATAAAATCTTTGTTTATGTTGTCCAAATGTTTTTACAATATGAAAGAAAATTTGGCCATTTACAATGTGACCAAGGTCACAGGATTCTGAGCAAAACTGTCCCCTCCCAGCTGCTGGCCTGCCTTGTCCTATGTCCAGTGACATAGCTTTGATAAGTCTATTTTTTTTTTTCACATTTAAAAAATGTCTGCAGAAGAGTCCCAATTACTTAAGGCACAGAAGCCCCTCACTGTGGAATGAATGAGTGACATTGACGTTGAGCCAGATGTTTGCTGCATTTTTAGGTGATGAAGTTTGACCCAGAGACAGTCTGTACCCCTGGGAATAAGGACATGCCTGCAAATACTGAGGTATTTAACACATCTACTGAAATGATACTAACAGCTATCAACCGAGACCCATCTTGGGTCAGGCGCCAAGCTAGGTCCTTCATGTGGTTTGTCTCTTTAATCCTCCCAACAAGCCTGGGACAGAGGCATCCTTAGTCTTTTTTTTTTTTTTTTTTTCTTTTTTGCAATCTGACGTGACAGATTGAAGTCGAGGAATGGGGGACAAGAAAGTCTTGGAAGAGGAAGGATGGGGAAGGGTCTTCAAGGGTGAGGGTGCGTGGAAACTGGAAATCTAAGATGCAGGGGGCAGGGGAGGGCGGTATGGCTCCTCCTTGGGAACAGGTGGATGAAACAGGAGCCCGGGCGGGTGGAAATTTCAGGAAAACTGCAGTGGGCTCAGAGGCGGAGCCATCAGGGAACGGCAAAGCCCACAGGGTCTTTCGGTCACATATGAGGCATTTGCTGTCCAGTATTTGTTTTTATCTCCCCGCATGGTTAATTATTGAAGCCTGCGTGTGATAAGACCGCAGCCCTCCTGCCCGGAGTGCCAGGGTTATCTGCAGCTTTACAGCCCTTTCACGCAGTAATGAAGCAGATAAGCTGCTAGGTGGTGGCTGCTTGGACAGTCATTAAAAAACTCTGCTGAGAAATAGGAGCGAGAAGTGGGGACTCACTGCAGCAGAAAGAGACCGAGAAGCCAGGAGAACAGAGTGAGGGTCCAGGCTGGTCTAACAGCCCCAGGGCCCGGGGAGCAAGCTCTCCTGCTCCTGGCTGCGCGGGGAACCTAAGTACTGACACCCCAAAGGGAGGCTTTTGCTCTAGGCGCCAGCCTGCATTTCCTCAACAGAACCCCAGTGGCAGGGATTAGCCCATCTTCTGGGGGAGGAAACAGTGGGAGGAAACAGCCAGAGGCCAGCTGACGCCTTTTAAGTGCCAACTATTGCCTGTCGGGTTCTGTGTTGAGCATTTCCCACGTTTTAACTCAGGAGTCTGCAAATTACGGTCCGTGGGCCACATCCGGACTGAAGCTCGTTTTATGTCGCCTGTGAGCTAAGAACATATTATACACCTGTAAGTGGTTTGGGAGAAGATCGAAAGAATAACTACATACATTTACATACAATTCAGATTTCAGTGTCTACAAATGAAGTTTTTAAACAGCCTCATTGAGATATAATAAATATATTGTAAATGTCTTTTGAATGTGTACAATTCAATGCTTTTTAATATATTTAAAGGGGGTGCCAAAAGACTCAGGATCGAGATAAGATTTTAATACGATACTTTTTAAAAATAAAAATTAATGCGCCCCCAAATCCGTGATGAATAAAATATCAACATTTTATTTATTTATTTATTTATTTATTTATTTATTTATTTATTTATTTATTTATAAATATCAGCATTTTAAATAAAGACAGGATCAGTAACTGTGCAGTTCCAAACCATACTGGGGCCTGAGGCCAAAAAAAAAAAAAAAAAAAATCAGTCATTCTGATTCTGTAAATTTTAAAATTTAAAATTTTAATATTTGTCCATCAGGGATTTTTCCCATTAATTTTTATCTCTTGAAATACGACATTAAAATATTTATCATGATTACTGAGTGTTTTGGTGTCACCTTAGATTTGGAACCCAAAGCAAGCGCGTCTACCCCCTCACCCTAATCTCAGGACTGTGTCTGAGTGCCCCAGGCTCGAGGAAGTAGCACTTAAAGTGGAGGCACTAGGGCACTTGGGCCTGACCCAAGATGGGTCTCGGTTGATAGCTGTTAGTATCATTTCAGTAGATGTGTTAAATACCTCAGTATTTGCAGGCATGTCCTTATTCCCAGGGGTACAGACTGTCTCTGGGTCAAACTTCATCACCTAAAAATGCAGCAAACATCTGGCTCAACGTCAATGTCACTCATTCATTCCACAGTGAGGGGCTTCTGTGCCTTAAGTAATTGGGACTCTTCTGCAGACATTTTTTAAATGTGAAAAAAAAAATAGACTTATCAAAGCTATGTCACTGTATCTCAGCTCCAAGCACTGTTGTAGACAAGAGTGACATGGATCCTGTCCTCCAGGAGCTTAATAAAGTTGAGGGGGGTGGTGCTAGGCACACAATGCAAGGAGCTCATGGGAAAGACGGATCAGTTCAGGCTGAAGGTTCAACCTCAGAGGCTTCTGGAGGTGGAAAAGTATGAGTTGCCCTTGAAGGATTACGAGGAGTGGCTCAGATGCAAAGGAAAGCCAGCAACCGTTCTTAATCATAGTTCAAAGGCTCGCTAGGCTCCCAACTTTTTTCTTCACCCCACAACATATGCACCGTGGAGGATTTGAACCTTGGCTGCTGTGGGATGCAGAGCAAATCGCTAAAGCTGTGTGTGCTCCATTTTCTGCATCCAAACGATGGAGATGACCAAGCCAACCTCCCAGGGGTGTTATCAGGACAAAATCAAACAACATACACAAAATATTTGGAAGCCAGTAAAAGCTAGAGATTGTCATTCATATTTATCCTTGCCAACTTCTTCCTCCTGCCTGTTCCCCACCAAACCAACCAAAGTCTTTGTATCAACGATAGCACCCAGTAATAGGTTAATATGTTTATTCATGAATATCTCCAGGACAGGAATCTGACTCCTGCCTTTTAGCTGCTTTGACAATTGTGTAGCCCCTGTTAGAAATCTACCCAATATCCATTCCTTCTTAATATGCGCAATTTTGTTTGGGGTAGCAATGTGCCAGTCTCCGCGGTTGGAACATGAAGGGCCTAAGTCAATCTGGCCTTGGGATCCACTTTTGGACAATGAGACCTGAGCAGAAGGCTTTTGCTTTCTTGACAAATGAAGTCACAGCTGGCATTGCCTCTGCCTTCACCTTCCTGCCTTGAATTGGGAAAACGATGGCTGGAGCTGTGGCAGCCATGGTGTGGTCATGAGCAAGTGGTCAAAAGACTCTCAGAGACAGTAGTCCTGACATGACTGAGCCACTCAACCAATACCACAACTTTTATTTGGTGAAAAAGCAGACTCTGTGTGTTCAGCCACTGTAATAGTTTGGGTTACAGACAGCACCAGAGGTCATCCTGACTGGTTGAGCAGGGTTGACCATAGACAGAGCCAAGAGCACCAAACCAAAGCACCAAGTTATGGGTGTCTGGGGTCCAGAGTCAGGTTACCAGGCAGGCTCAGTAACTTAGAATTCACGTCCTGGCGCTGAGGCCAGGACTGGAACACAGGAGACCTGAGTCCCTTTTGCTAAGCCAGAAACATGGCAACAGGTTAGTTGGATGGGAAGCAAGTGCCTCCATCCATCCGGGAAGGCTGGGGCATGGCAGGGCCAGATGAACAGGTCTCCAGCAAGGACTAGAAGGGCTCAAACACCCTGACATCTGAATGGATCTGAGGTTTTCAATCCACTCTGTGCCCTGCTCCCTCTGCTTCCTCAATAGATTCTGGCATCTTGTTTCTCAGATTATCTCTCATGAGGTTATTTTTACAACATTCTCCCTTTGTTCACTTGCTGCTCAGAATAAGGTGGAAAGCTGATAAGGCAGAAGACTTAAAACTCCAAGGTGCTATAGCCCCTTCTCTCCCCACCTCCACCATGCATAAACATTTGCTGAGTGAGTACCTGAATGCATGAATGATTGAGTCCTGCAGATTCCACCCCATTACTATCTGTGCTAATCCATAATAATTTCTATTTGACTTTGGAATGCATTATGTAATTTGAATTCTGCAAATTTGCCTTCCTAATTATGTTCTTCTTTGGCTAACACAGAAATTACTTTGCACAGATTGACTGATAGTGGGGAGAAGTTTGCTAGGTGTTGGGATCATTAGGTAGATAATCCATATATTGGCAGTCGAGAGTTGTCTATATCAGGAAGGTCAACTAGACTGATATTTGAAGCAAGGGGAGTGTGTGTGCATGTGTGTGTGTGTGTGCGCGTGCATGTGTTTGCACGCACCTGGTATCCTGCTTCTGCATTAGCCAGTCCACAGAACCTGTGGTCTACTTAAAACCCTATGTACCAGCTCAGTCTTGGCCTAGATTTTCTGACCCATCCTGTCACTGTTCTGAGAGTTACAAGGTAGCCCATAACTTCAAAGATCCAACAACGAGTTAGGTTATAACTGGCCCTGCACAGACTTCAGGACCTCAATGCCAGGGACTTGGTTTCCAGGTTAGTATACCAGATACTAAGATACTACATTTATCCCCATTTGCCCAATATATAAAAGAATGAATGGATGAGTGAATGAATGGATGGATGGATGGTTGGATGGTTAGATGGATGGATGGATGGGTGGATGAACTGTATACAATAGGTTCCCAGTCTCAAATCCGGGTTCTCCTGGGATAATTGCTATGTATTTACTTTTGTGCTGTCTATCTACCTGGATCTCCACTGGTTGACCCTTCTGTTTTGGCTGGGTCTGGGGTTCACTTGGATCTTGATTAATAGGCTCCTTCCCCTGAAAGGGATCCCAAGTGCCCACCCTGGCTGGAGATTCTTGGCCCTATGTGCCTGGGCCTGGGATGTCTGGTTCCTGGGCTTGTTCCAATGTTTAGACATTTGATGGGGCCTGGCCTGGCCACGTGCCTTTAAGCTGGCAGGTCTCATCCCAGCCACATGGCCAGCACTCAATACAAATGAACCACTGACACTGTTGGCTCATTCATAGCGTTTGTCCTGAACCATTTGCCTTGACCTAGCTAGCTTGGCTTTTGCTCCTAATATCCTCTAGGTATCTTGGCTCCAACCCCTGTGCTAACCCCCAGATTGATTTATGATTCCATACCATTGGCTGTGATCTCATGGTTCTCTCCTGGACAATGGGTCACACTTGACTTCCTAACCCACAGTTGTGTCACTGGGCTCTGCCTTCCCTCCTCAATGAAGGTTCACGCCCATTCCTTCGATTACATCATCCTCACAGCTTCAGGTTAACACTTGGCCAAATCCAGGACCCTAGGTCTTATCCTTCTTATATCCTTCTCTCTCCTGGGTCCATCTGGCCTCAGGATCTAGAGCAGGATGTCTATACCTGGATCGTCTAACACTAGCCTTCTCTGCTCTCTTGGCAGCTTTCATTCATCTGACATTTATCAAATACCTACTATGTGTCAGCCACTAGGGCTTTAATGGCAGCCTAGAGATACAGTCATGACAGTAAAACGTCGTGCAGAGACAAACCTGCAAACAGGCGATGCAGCATGTTAAGAGCCAGAACAGAATCCAAGAGCTCTGTGAACCATCAGGGCCATGCCCACCACCCTCAACAAAGAATAGTCAAAACTAGAATGAGGGAGAAGAAAACACTGCCAGACACCAACCAAATGGGTTCCAAACGGAAACCTCCAGAAGTTGCTGACCCCGAGTCCCCTGCCCTGGAAACCAGACCCACTTCCTCCGCTGGGGGCCCCAGAGGCCTGCCCTGCCCTTAGCAACTATGAATGCCACCAGTCGCTCCGGTAACCAAGCTCTGGAGGGTCAGCTACGCACAGAGGAAGACCTGATCAAACCTGCCCTCTTGAACGCAGTCCAGCAGTCCCTGCTTATCCACTGGGGACACATTCCAAGACCCCCAGTGGATGCCTGAAACCGTGGAGAGTACCAAATCCTAGATATACACTATGTTTTTTCCTGTGCATACACACTTAAGATACAATCTAATTTATAAATCACACACAGTAAGAGATTAACAACAACCAATAATAAAACAATTATAATACACTGTAATCAAAGTTTTGTGAATGCAGTCTCTCTCTCTCTCAAAATATCTTCTCGTCCTGGACTCGCCCTTCTGTGATGAAGTGAGATGATCAAATGCCTGTGTGATGGGGTGAAGTGAAGTGAATGACGTAGGCACTGTGACGTAGCCATCAGGCTACCATTGACCTCTGACTATACTCAGGAGGATCATCTGCTTCCAAACCGCGGTTGACTGGGGGAACCAAAACCATGGAAAGTGAAACCGCGGATAAGGAAGGGGAACACTATATTGCTCCAGAGTGAATGCAGTCTTGTTCCAGCCCGAAGGAATAAGTCTGCCAAATTACTGAAAACACAATTACTGCCAATCCTGCCCCAAGATGATGGGGATAAGGGCTTTTTTTTTTTTTTAAGTTTTTTTAAATTTTATTTATTTATTTGAGAGAGAGTGAGACCAAGAGCAAGAAGGAGGGGCAGAGGGAGAGGGAAAAGCAGACTCCGCACTGAGCAGGGAACCCAATGTGGGACTCGATCCCAGGACCCCGGGATCATGACCTGAGCCGAAGTCAGACACTTAACCCACTGAGCCACCCAGGCACCCCAAGGTATAAGGGCTTTTAAAGAACTATCTGATCCTAACTAAAAATGAGAAGGAAGCTGAACTCTTGTCTCCATGAGGCGAGAAACCACCAAGAGACAACTGCAATAAGATAGGGTCGCAGAGTAAAGAATAAAATGAACACAAAACAGTAAGTTTTTTTCCCCCTCTCCCCCACATACATATTCTTAGCTAATACAGCATAGCATCTGAAAAGTTGAACTCACTCATTTGAACTATGTGAGGAGAGAAAGTCTAAGTCTAAAAGAATAAGTGATTCAAATGATAGAATTTATTTGGAAAGCAATTATTTAATTACCTGGAAAAAAGTATAGTAGCGAAGGAAGTAGTGTTGGAAAGTGGTGGAGGGTCTACTTCAATGAACAGGGGAGGCTTATTTAGTAATAGAACATAAATGGTTTATGCATATGATGCCCGAAGTCCTCAAGAAAGTTTTCCCTTCCTCTTCCTGTCTGGTTGGGCTTCTCCCACATCATACACTCTGCTTTCTTGAGATGACATTTATTCTACTCTTCCCCCCAGAATGTAAGGTGGACAGGACAGAAGCTGGCTTCTCAGTAAAGGAAGGTCCAGAAATGGGATCCCTGTTATACTTGTTACCCAATTAATTTCTACGTCAAACCCTTTTGTGTTAGTCTTGATTCCCCTAGGAGCAGGGCTCAAATGGGACTTAGAAGGATTTTGTTAGGGGAAAGGTCTGTGTGAGAAAAAAACCGAGGGAGTCAGGCAAGGTTAGGAGGACCATCATGAGACTCTTTGTGAAGAGAGGGAAGGATGATTTTGTGGGAGCACCCCAGATCACTGTGAAGTCTAAGGAAGGTTTGGCAGGGCCCTTGGTGTATCACTGCTATGCTCAATCATTGGCTGAGAGCAGAAGACCTAGGGATGTCAAAGGCAGCACTAGGGCTCTTGATCAATTACATGCCCTGTAGTAAGAGGTCCTCAAGGCACATTGTCATGGTCCCTCCTCCTCTCTGTATAGTTATGGTGGCTCCAGTTTCAAGTTCAATCCATGTAAGTCTAGAGTAGGGCTTACACAGCTTTGGGGTATGGGAGGAAACCAAAGAGAAAGTTTGCATGCTAAACTATTTCAGTTGCTGAGCTATTTCAATGGTTTGTGGAGACCATTGGGGTAAATATTTAAAAATCAAAGCAGAGCCTCTCAAGGGTAGTCCTCTTCTGGCAGAAACACTTGGAACAACTGTTAAAATGTCTTTATTTTCTGCCCAGACCTTTTGAATCAAAACCTTGGGTACTGAGAACCAGAGCTCCAGTAGATGCCATATTTATCGATACTGCCAAGGTATTGATACAGCCAAGGTATCGATACCTTCCTGTACAAGGGAAGCTTGTTTGAGGTTATGTACACCAAACCCAAATTAAATGCTACCTGAATAAATGAAATCTGAATATATTTTGATATCACAATCTCCCTACATTTTTATTGCCGCTGGTGGCTACATGGACCCTTCTGCTTAAAATTCCTTCTATTTTTCAAGTCCTTCTTTCTGACAACTAAAAAAAAAAAAAAAAAGAACATTCTCAGAAAATTGAGCTTCAGAGAAAGCAGTAAGGTTACTCAGTGATTTCCCCCTTGTTAATTTGAGGATCTTAAATTATGCAGCTGTGGTGCACACATTTGCATGTTCAATTCACATGCCTGAGCTATCACACTACAAGATAAAAATCAACCATAATAATTCAAGTAAACTGTGTCTGGTTTCTCCTCACCCAAATTTCAGGGCTGACCCTGTTTGAGATAAAGAACAGATAATGAAATCACTTGGGAAATGCAGGGGGCGTGTTGGTGGGGTCAAGATAGGAAAGTTGGGGTCATCAAGCCAACTCCTGCCACTATCCCTTCGGGATTGACAACATTTTCTCCTTCCACGCTCCCCTGGATTTCATAACCTCCACGTAGCGCCTTCCCTAGAAAGGACTGACTGGCCCCCCCAATTCCTACCCTTAGATCATAACTGGGCAGGAAGGCCAGAAAGGCCAGAGTTTGTCCTCTGCCTGACGCTGGTAACCTTGAATTTAAAGAAACCACCAGTTTGTTTTTCGGAGTCCATAGTCTCTCAGCGTTCCTCTCCCGATCGGGTGAAACAAACTGAGGGTTTCAGAGGGGAGGGGGGTGGGGGGAGGGGTTAGCTGGCTGATGGGTCTTAAGGAGGACATGTACTGCATGGAGCACTGAGTGTTATACAAAACAGTGAATCATGCAACACTACATCAAAAACTAATGATGTATTGTATGGTGACTAACATAACCTAATAAGATTAAAAAAAAAAAAAAGAAACCACCACAATAGGGTTGGCTCTGAAATTGAACCAATGCGCTGCAATATGCAGATTAGGAAGTCAAAGCCACCTGGCCATTGGCTGGTTGCTGGTGTGACGTCACAAAGGCCCAGCCCAAACGTGGCCAGAAGTGCTGTGGGCAAGTTTCTGGACAGGGACAAGTTGAAAAGCTTATTATTTGTGTGTGGAGGTGGGTGCAGTGGGGGAGGGGAGGTCCCCACCTTTTTTTTTTTTTTAATCAGCTGGTGCTGGTTTCCTGCATTTCCTATGTTAGGGGGGAAAAATGTGTTCATGTACAGTCAGAGCAGGAAGGCTCAGGACCCAAGAGTATTTTGTTCTGTGTGGGATTTGTTCTGTCCCATTGCTTAGGGTTTTTTGGACAAAAATGACACGGGCGGTGGGGGTGGAGGTGGCAGAAGCTGTGAATTCCAAATGAGCTATGGGAAACTCACAAGCCTCTTCAGCTTAGTGGTTTCCAGGCTGGTCCAAACTCTATGAGTCAGCTGGTAGAAGTCTCTGGCTATGATCTGACCCCAGACCTAAAGACATGCAGGCATAGGAGGTTGGGGGCCTCCCAACTTTTCCCTCCCTCTCTTTGCCAGGCTCAAGGCAAAGATAGAATCGAGTCCCCTGACTTGTGAGTGTCTGACAATGGCCCCCCTGGATGTGAGGTCCCCATTTCAATACCTCTGAAAAGTTGCAAGTCTGTTGAATGGAGAGAGAAAGCTTATATAGAGATAAAATAACTTCAAGCTTCACACACCCTGAACACTTGTCTTTCCCAAACTATTGCCTTTGAAGTGTCCGGCGGCAACCAGAACACTGCCTATTTGGTCTGCTAAAGCCACTGAGAATTTTTCCAACATAGCACAACAGAGGATCCCTCCTTCCCACATTGGCACAGGCAAAGATATAAGAGAAAAAAAAAATGTTTTATGGGGGCAGGGGTGGGGAACACTCAGCCTTGTTTGTTTTGTTGGCCCAGATACCATTTCACTTCCTGGGAATACCATCCATTTTTTTTACTTTGGGGAATCATCCCACCATCTTGTTCAGTCTTTGTTTGGATGGAGTGGGGGTCTTCTGCCCCCAGCTTTGGAGGTAAGCACGTGTCCCAGGCCTAGCCAGAGGTGTGTTCCATTCTCCTGGCTACACAGTGACTGGATCAGTAGTGGGCACGGCACTTATGATGGTCAATCCTGGGACTTTGATGGGAATGCTTTGAGAACAGGCGCTTTCTTTTCTCGTTGGGATTACTACCCTGATGGTGACCATGGCTGCCCCTACAAAGAAAGAGGCTATTCAGCAATGAAGTCGAGCCTCCCGCCCTTGACCAAAAGAGCTAAAAGAGAGAGACAGATTTCTGACAATGTTGTTTGAGCATCTGGATCCAGCCATGCCTGAAACTAGCTACTTGTACATATTAGTCAATGCAGCCAATACATTTTCATTTTTATGTAAGTCAGATTGAGTTGAGCATCTGTTGACTCAGTAAGAGTCCTCACCTGTACATCCAACCACTGGGCAGACCTTAATCTCAAGGATGGGTTTAGGGCTATAGTAGTCCCTTCCCTGTGTGGTTTCTTACTGGTTCTTCTGCTTGGTTGGTGGGGGAGAGGGTTGGTGTGATGGCATATAGGTCACAGATAGGGGAGACTGATTATTCTAGTGTTATAGAGCACAGAGATCAAATAAAGGGGGTTGGGTCACATGAAACTAGGCAACTAATATCACCTCTCTGACGCTCACTTCTCTCATGTGTAACATGGGGACGATGAAAATCCCCCCCTCTTGGTGTTGTGTGGAGGCTTTATGCACAGCGTCTGGTGCGTAGTAAATGCTTAGGAAGGAATGGCCATAAGCTAAGTCTAGATAACCCACCACAGAAGAGATGGGCTCTCCTCTCTGGACTCCGGTGCAAAGCAGTCGCAGTGGAGGGGAGGGCTCCGAAGGCCTGCACTGCAGTGGTGGCCAACAGCTCTGAGCCACCGTTGACACTGCCAGCCACAAGCACCTGCCGACTGAGCAGCATGCACCTGCCACCTGCCACTCCACGCAGGAATTCCATTCCAGCCAGAGCAGGTGGCCTCCCTTCTAGGCCAGATCCTGGCTGTGTGCAGAGTCTGTGAGCCTGCCCACCTGTTCTGAAACCCCAGTTAGACTCTGTTCTTTGCCTGGCCCACCTCCTACCCCCAGCTTCCTTCCTTGATCCGACACCTTCCGTGTTCTAGGCACGGTGCTAGGACCCACAGGGGATGCAGGGGAAGAAAGCTGCATTAGTGCAGTATCACACGATGCCAGGTGTGGCCACGGCATATGCTTATCTCTCAGCTCACAAATCTTGACAGTTAGGTTAAACACACCCATTTTAGGACAAAGCAGTGAACTGAGAGCAGTACCCACTACAGATCACGATCCAGATCCTGGTGTTTCTTCAAAGCCCAGATTCTTCCCTTTAGCATGCTGCCTATTGCAACAGAGATTAAATAGCAAAATGATGTTACATGAAAACATGTAGTGCACAGGGAGCCTGGGTGGCACAGTCGGTTAAGCGTCTGCCTTCGGCTCAGGTCATGTTCTGGGATTGAGCCCCGTGTCGGGCTCCTTGCTCAGCCGGGAGTCTGCTTCTCCCTCTCCCTCTGCCTACTTCTCTCCCTGCTTGTGCTCTCTCTCTCTCTCTCTCTCTCTGTGTGTCAAATAAATAAATAAAATCTTCTAAAAAAACCACTCATGGGCCTTTATCCCAGAGAAATAAAAACCCATGTGCATACAAAAACCCGAATATGGGGGCGCCTGGGTGGCTCAGTCGTTAAGCGTCTGCCTTCGGCTCAGGTCATGGTCCGGGGATCCTGGGATCGAGCCCCGCATTGGGCTCCCTGCTCAGCGGGAAGCCTGCTTCTCCCTCTCCCGCTCCCCCTGCTTGTGTTCCCTCTCTCGCTATGTCTCTATCTGTCAAATAAATAAATAAAATCTTTAAAAAAAAACCCCAAGTATGAATATCTATAGTGGCTTATTTGTAATTACCAAAAACTGGAAACAATCTAAATGCCCCTCAATTGGAAGATGAGTGGAAAAAAAAAACTGTGGTACTTCCATATCACGAAATATTACACAAGCATAGAAAGAATGTACTATTGATATATAAAACTACTCAGACAGATCCCAAGGGCATTATGCTAAGTGAATGAAAAAAAGCCAATCTCAAAAGTCCGAATGCTGTATGATTTCATTTATGTAACATTTTCAAAATAACAAACGGAGAATAGATTAGTGGTTGCCAGGGAATGGGGGGAGGGGAGTTGTGGCTATAAAAAAGATAGCATGAGGGACTCCTGTGCCCATCAACCAGTTCTGGGTCCAAGGGCACCTGGGTGGCTCAGTGGGTTGAGCATAGGACTCTTGATTTCAGCTCAGGCCATGATCTGAGTTGTGGGACCAAGCCCCATATGGGGCTCAGTGCTCACTGGGGAGTCTGATTGAGATTCTCCTCCTTTCCCTCTGTCCCTCCCCCTGCTCTCTCTCTCTAAAATAAATAAACAAATTTTAAAAAAAGAACCACAGTTCTGAGTCCTCTTGCAATGGTGATTGCACAAATCTACAAGTGATAAAATTGCACAGAATTGACATACATGCACACAAGTAAGTTCACACCCATGAAATATGAATAATCAGTCAACTGTATCAATGCCGGCTGGTTCCTGGTTTGGATATTATACCATAGCTTTGCAAGATGTTTCTATTGGGGAAAACTGGGTGAAGGGTATATTCCCTGTCTTTTTTTTTTTTTTTGAAACTTCCTGTTAATCTATAATTATTAAAATTTTTTTAATTAAAAAAAAGCCAGCCCTGTGCCTAGCACATAGTAAGTACTCAATTCATAGTAGCTATAAATCCTACTAGGGTTCCGGCTCTTACATAGACATGCACATGGAGCAGGAAGACAGATGTATTAATACGGACTCGAATACAGAAGGGAGAAAGCAGAGATGAGTAATAGAAATATACCGTGAATCACATATGTAACCAAAACTTTTCTAATAGCCATATTGAAAAGGTAAAAGGAGCACATGAAATTAAGTTTAATGAGATATTTTATTTAACCCAATATACCCCAAATATTACCATTTCAACAAGTAATCAATATAAAAATTAATGAGATAGTGTGCGTCCTTTTTTTTTTTTTAATTTTTTTTTGGACTATGTCTTTGAAATCTGTGTAAGTTAGCACATCTTAATTCAGATGCTATATTTTCATTGAAAATACTTGTTCTGTATTTGGATTTCATAAAATTTACAGTTGAGAAATTAGATTCGCATACCCAAGTTGTTCCAAACATACTTAAAAGTTTTCCAATAACCGAATGCAGTATTAGTTTTTTTTAATTTTAATTTAAATTAATTAAAATTAAGTAACATTAAAAATTTGGGGGCGCCTGTGGCTCAGTCGGTTAAGCATCTGCCTTCAGCTCAGGTCATGATCCCAGGGTCCTGGGATCGAGCCCCGCATCGGGCTCCCTGCTCAGTGGGACGCCTGCTTCTCCCTCCCCACTCCCCCGTTTGTGTTCCCTCTCTCGCTGTCTCTCTCTCTGTCAAATAAATTAATCAATTAATTTAAAAAAATTAGGCACTCAGCACACTAGCCCCTGTCAGTGCTGTGGCCACAGTTGGCCATTGTGTTGAAACTGAGACAGGTAGAAAGGGATGTGTGCCAGATAAGAGGATTCTATGTACGGCTTCAGGGAAAGTGGTAGCATTTGAGCTAAGCATCAAAGGATCGGTATGAGTTTAATAGACAGGGAATATGTCAAGTACATAAAACATCATGGACAAAAAGAGGCGGATTCTACTGGTTGCCTACTCAATATCTATACCCCTTTTACCTTAGCAACTAAGCTTTGATTTTTGTTAGAAGTGGCAATAGACCAACTAAAACCACTACATTTTTCAGCTTCCTTTGTAGCTACTGTGGCCAAGCCATTTCTGGTCAATAGTATGTGGGAAGTAGTTGAGTGGAGCTTCCGGGAAAGCTCCTTAAAAAACGGGGCAAACTCAACTGAAACACCCTTTTGCCTCTCCCTCTTCCTCTTTCCGCATGCCTGGAATGAAGACATGATGGCTGGAGCTGCAGCAGCAATTTTGTCACCTTGATAATGGAAACCGTGCACTAAGGATAACAGAAAAACAAAAAAATGAAGATGGGACATACCATGCCCACTCTGGACTTCTTTTTAAGCGAGAAGAAAATAAACCCGTATCTTGTTTAAACCACTATCATTCCAGTCGTCTGCTCCTAACAGCCAAGCACAATTCCTAACCAATATAAGGTGTGAACGTGTCAGGAGAAAAGTGAATAGTTTGATGTGATTAGTGTTTGATAAAACCACCCTGGGAAAATTATTTATTAACTACTGCTCAAAGAACTTAAAAAGTATAATTTATGTAATTATCACTGCAGTAACATTTTGTTGTTGTTGGTTTTTAGAGATTTGATTTATTGACTTATTTGGCGGGGAGGGGAGCAGAGGGAGAAGGACAAGCGGCCTCGGCGCTGAGCACAGAGCCTGACACAGTCTCGATCTCATGACCCTGAGATCATGCCCTGAGCTGAAATCAAGACTTGGATTTTCAACCAACTGGGCCACCCAGGCACCCTGGTAGTAACATTTTGTTAGATGAGGAAACTGAGACACGGAGAGGTTAAGCAACTTGGTCAAGGCCGCAAAGCTCACAGGTAGTGGATCTGGGCTTCAAGTCCAGGCAGTTCAACCAAAGGTCTGCTTTCTTGAATGGAATTAGAGGAGTTATGGCTGAATAACGTGAAGGAATTTGGACTGGGTTCCTACGCATGAAGCTTGGCCTAGATATTCAGACCGTGCTTGCTTTAATGCCCACAGGCCCACCAACCCGAGCTCTTGGATTCGCCACGGTGTGTCTTGGATTCGCCATGCTGTGTTCCTCCACTTGGCTGCCTCCAGACTGTGGCCCATGCTTCTGGAATTTTCCAGCTTCTTCACAGTGCACTAACTGGCCTCATGGAGGTGACCTCTTGGCTACATACCATATTCTTTACACGCCAGTGCTGGGGCCAGCCCTCTGGTCTGCTCCCAAGCTGCCTGAACCAGCAGGGAGCTCCCTCATTTTTCCCCCAAGTACAGTGACTTCCCCAGGAGAGCTCCTAGTTGAATGGCCTGAAGTCAGCCTCACTGCTGCTGACGTTCAGCCGGTAAGCCCTGGTGTGCCGTGCTGGGAGTCCATAGCTGGTAGCTGTGCCGACCTGCCAGTGGTCATGCTGTGTGGGTTATTAAAGAGTTTTAATATTGCCCCACCTAGGTTTTAAACTCCATGTCTCAGCAGCTGCTGGGTCTTGGGCAAGTCACTTCATTTCTCAGTTTTAATGTGCTGATCTGTAAAATGGGCATACAGTGCTCATCTCCCAGGGTTCCTAGGATGGCAGAATTGGGTCAGGCCTGTAAGGAACTTAGCAGCATACCTAGCTTCCTGGGAGTGCTCAGTAACTGAGTTACTGGGATCATGCCAGCCCGGTCTCAGCTTAAAAGTGGGTCTGTCGGTGTTATTGCGTCCTGGGTCTTGAACCTGAAGGGTGGAGGAGCATCTTTGATGCTGGACAACCACAACCTCACGATTCTAAACCTCAGTCTGGTATAGTGGAGGGAATCCAGGTCTTGGATGATCTGGGGGTCCATTCCAGCTCAGCTGTTGGTGCACGACAAGCCACGGCTATCTCTGGGCATCTGTCAGTGAGGGGACTGCAGACTAAGGCCCGAGGGGGCCAGGGAGGCTGTGTAAGTGGGCGATGCTAGGCTGCTGGGCACTCCAGATTCAGACCCTGGGAGAGGGGCAAAGGCAGTGGGCATAGCGCATGGGGATGCAGTTGGGTCCTCCCTTTTTTTTTTTTTTTAAAGATTTTACTTATTTATTTGAGACAGAGAGCATGAGAGACAGAGAGCATGAGAGGAAGGAGGGTCAGAGGGAGAAGCAGACCCCCCGCCGAGCAGGGAGCCGGATGCGGGACTCGATCCCGGGACTCCAGGATCATGACCTGAGCCGAAGGCAGTTGCTTAACCAACTGAGCCACCCAGGCGCCCCGAGTTGGGTCCTCTCTTAAATGAGGCCAGTCCCAGCAGCCTGGGGTGTCTCCTAGCAACCCCTTGAAGAGAAGAGAGGGAGAAGTGAACACCAATTAAGCTCTTACCACGTACCAGACTTTCTATGTCTTATCTTACGTAATTTTTATAACACGTTTCAAGGAAAGCATTTTAATCTCCATTTTATAGAGGAGGAGATTAAGGCCCAGAGAGGGAAACGAACTGCCCAAAGTTCACACAACTGGGAGGCAGCAGGAACCAGACTTCAAACCCAGGCCTGACCATCCACAGAGGTGTCTTCAGTTCCTTGAGAAATGCCAACTGTTCACCCATCTCGGGGTATTCTTCTGCCTGCGCAGCCCCTCTGCCCGACCCCTTCTCACCAGCCCCCAGTGACTCCCCGGGCTGGCTCCTCCTTGTCCTGCAGCCTTCGGTTTAAACATCACCCTTCGGGGAGGGAGGCCTTCCGTGACCCCCTGGCTGAACAGGCCACACCTGTCAGCGCTGTACTCTCTCAAAGGGCTACTCACTGCATCACAAATCATAATCACTTATTAACTTTGTGTTTGCTTCCTTATCTAAACAAGGGCTTTACTTTCAAGGAGCTCACATTTAAATGGAGAAGAAAGGGGGTGCCTGGGTGGCTCAGAGTTTAAGCGTCTGCCTTCGGCTCGGGTCATGATCCCGGGGTCCTGGAATCGAGCCCCGCATTGGGCTCCCTGCTCCACGGGAAGCCTGCTTCTCCCTCTCCCACTCTCCTGCTTGTGTTCCCTCTCTCGCTGTGTCTCTCTTTGTCAAATAAATAAATAAAATATTTAAATAATAATAATAAAATAAATGGAGAAGAAAGGCACCGAACCCAAGAAACAAATAGTTATCCAGGATGGTGGGAAGTGCTGAGAAGAAAATAAAACAAGGCAGCAGGCTAGAAAGTGACAGAGAAGGGAAGGGCACTTTAGATGGGGTGGTCCAGGAAGGTCTCTCTGAAGAGGTGATGTTTCCAATAAGATCCAAGAGCTGAGGAGTCATATGAAAATCCAAGGAAAATGTGCTTCCAGCAGAGGAAACAGTGTATGCAAAGGGCCTGGGGTGCTTACGTTTGGTATGCTCAAGACATAAAAAGAAGGGACACCTGGGAGGCTCAGTCAGTTAAGTGTCTGCCTTCGGCTCAGGTCATGATCCCAGGGTCCTGGGATCAAGTCTGAATCAGGCATCAGGCTCCTGGCTCAGCAGGGAGCCTACTTCTCCCTCTGCCCGCTGCTCCCCTTGCTCATACTTTCTCTCTCTCTCTCTGACAAATAAATAAAATCTTTAAAAATATATATAAATAAAGTGGGTATTCTTAAAAAAAAAAATGAGATGAAAAGAAAGCCAAGGAGCTGGAGCTTGATGTCCAGGGGAGGGTGACAAGATGAGACAAGGCAGGGCCAGATCATACAAGGCCTTGTTTCATTGCTTATAGTTTGTCTCCCGACTAGACCATGAGCTCACCAGCGTAGGAACCTTATCTGTCTCATCCACTGCTGAATCCCTTGGCACATGGCAGGTACTCAGGAAATATTGGCTGAATCAATGAACGAACGTGCCTCCCATACTCTTGATATATTGCCTGTATGTTTTTTGAGCGTCCCTCTCCCCCAAGCCTTCCTGACTTCTCTTTGGTGTCCTGTTCATCCTGGGCGCTGGCTTTGAGAATGCACCTCAATCAAGTGATATTATCTACTCACATTCTCAAGGGCCCCCCTTCAGGAAGAGCTGCGTCTCATAGCACATTTCAGAAAGCTCCCACCCCACAAGCTTTATGATATCTCATGGTGGGATTTTAGGCCCGTGTGTGTCTGCGCTCATATGTATGTGTATACACTTCAAGGTCCTAGTGCCCCCTCAGATCAGGCACAAGAAGGCTACCCCAATCCACCAGCTGTTAGGAAACTCGGTCACATCAATAATTCCTATGCCTTGCTCTACACCGGTGCCCGGGGGGAGCAGCAAATTAATTAGCTTTGCTAGAAAGGACCTGTGAAATGTTTGGAACTCTGCAGCCTGAGAACCCTCTAAACTCAAGGTGCAATTCTGCATTCCAGCCCCAGCCTGGGCTCACTCAGCCAGACCTCTCACCTGTTCACAGTGTTGGGTGGTATTTACAAACAGTGGACGCTTGTGGGTCAGCAGGAGGACAGGAACGGGGACACCCCCTGTGCTGCGTCTGAGTTGTTGCACAGTTAACTTAATGATGAAACAATCACCATACATTCTCCTTCTCTGGGGAGTGCAAATGGCTTTATAAATACCAGGCCTAGGGCAAGCTAGGGCGGAAGGAGGCGGGAGGTTTACCTTGGGTGGGGACTGAGCGTTCAGTCCATTAAGGGGAGTCTAAGAGCAGAAGTTAATGGTCCCCCCAGGCCTGGAAGTTAATTCGGCCTTGAAAATAGTTCTCAAAATCCATTTGCCAACCACTTCTGCCCACACTGATCTCCACGCCCCGCCTGTAGCTCCCCAGCACCGCTCATCATTCGCTTGGTCCGACTTACTCCAAGATGCCCGGGAAGTCACTGACCTAGGACTCAAAGAGCGGAACACATTCCTTCTGTATGCAACACAGGGCCAGGCCTAGGGTGAAGCAAGTGAGGCACTTGCCCCTGGCCCAACATTTAAGGGTTGCCAAAAAATTCAGTAATCAAGATAAAACATTGAATGCAATATTTTTTTTTAAAATGAAGACAAATGAAAAGCCTCCATGAGGAACAAATGGCAACATTTACAATAAAGACAGGGATTTTCTTCTCACTCACCTGACTCCTGCTCTCACTTGAATGACCTTGACCCCCCATTCACATGACCTTGACCCTCACTCACATGTCTTTGACCCTCAGTTGCACGATCTTGATGCTCCCTCATCTCATTCTAGTTCCAGCCCCGATGCAAGATGATTTTAGGTGGTCCATAAGTGAACATTTTAAATTTAAATACTTAGGTATATTTTTTAAATTATGGCACATGATCCCAGCTTTCCACTCGTGGTAGAGACATGATATTTTTCTTTTAAAATATATTAATTTTTTAAAGATTTTATTTATTTATTTGTCAGAGAGAGAGAGAGAACATAAGCAGGGGGAGCGGCAGGCAGAGGGAGAAGCAGGTTCTCCACGGAGCAAGGAGCCTGATGCAGGACTAGATCCCAGGACCCTGGGATCATGACCTGAGCCCAAGGCAGATGCTTAACTGACTACACCACCCAGGCGTCCCTATTAATTTTGATAAATAAAGAACCAAGCTCATTTAAGGAAACTTACTGAGTAAATAGCCCAGGTAGTCGGTGGATGTGGCCTTGACCCTGATGGGGCGGTACTTGGGCAAAGCCTCCCCCTGTGAGCCCACAGAAGGCAGGATCAGGCTAACTTCTATTCCTTATTGTATGAAGGTGACCTCCAACCTAAAGCAGGCACTTAACAAGAAGAGCACAGGGCTTACTGGAGGTGTGGCCTTGGCAGTCACTGAACCTCCCTGAGCCCCAAGCTCTTTGCCTCTGAAATGGGGCTCACCATACCCACAGAGTGCAGGAAGTGAGTAGGATGTACTGAGGAAGTGAGTAGAATGTACTGAGCAGATATCAGCAGTGGGCCCTTTCCCCTATAAAAAATACTAAAAATTATATTTGATGACTATGTGGTTATAAAGATGAATACAATCCAAGCTCAATTATATTCACCTTTACTCCAGCGCAGTCGAGGTATGCACCTTGCTTGCCATGCCCGACGGAGAGGCCGGCCCCAAGCATTATGGGCAAGCACTTACATATGCAACCCTTTAACCTTTATAACATTGCAAGGCAGTCATTATCAGCCCCAGTTCATCTATAAGCAAAAGAAAGCCCAGAGAGGTTCAGCAACTTGCTCGAGGACACACAGCCAGCGAGGAGCAGGGCAGAGATTTGAACTCTGATCCGCCTGCTTCTGGAGTCTTCCCTCCTGCCACACCCAGGACATGAACTAATCTGGAGCGCTGCCAAGCCCTGGGTGATTATGTCCCTTGGTAATGGAAACTGTGATTAGGTGCAGGGCCAGCTCCTGCCAGGTCTGTAAGGGGCAAGCCGATCAGCAGGAGGACTCCAGTGGCCTTGCCTACTAATCTCGTGGGGGCTGGGTGACATATATACGCAGGCCCGTTGTTTGAGAGTCTGTGGGCATTTAAACCGCCATCACCGACAGCACAATGTCCTCCGAGCCTCTAAGATGCCCAGCACCAAACTCCAGCAGAGCAGGGAGCTATTTGCTCTGCGCTTCTGTGGTCTTGAAAAGGACAAAGAAAAAGAGAGATAAAGAACTTTGGAGGCAGACCAAAGCCACTCGGGTTTTTAGCTGTGTGTCCCCTTGCAGGATCCTCAACGAGGAGGGCCTGACAAGTGTCACCTGAACAAGGGGTCAGAGCCATTCCGTTCCACGCACGCGACACTGCAATTTTAAACAATTGTGGCTGGAGACAAAGATCCTCCCTGGGAAGGAAAATCCAACCGACTATGCAGTTTCCAGCTTCGGCGCTTCTTGAATTATACATGGGCAAAACCCCCTTGAAGGCTGCTTTTTAAGCCGTGAGGGGAAGGCATATAATTTTGGTCTCTGGCATTCTGCTAGAACACTTGCTGAAAATGGGGCCCCTCCCATAGCCAAGTGGCGATTGCCTTGAAACCAAACGGGGGACGTCTGACGCCTCAAATAGCTTCAAGCTGCCAGCAAAAAGGATGCTGAGTTTACTGCAGTCTTGTCTCCTTAGGGCTGGAAGGTACAGAGCCTGGAAGGCCCCTCGGAGGCTGTGACCTGGCGGTGGCAGCTGTAACGCAAGTCCCAATGCCATTCTCCCTCTTCCTGGCTGGGAAGCGAGGCAGGGACTGGAGAAGCCATCTGGGAGATGGGAGGTCCAGGTTCAGACGGCCCAGGTTCAGACACCACGCGGGGACCAGAGGGAACAGCGCCGTTTCTGGCTCCTGTAAAGGGGTTGGTAGCTGCCAAATGCTACCCGCAAGAACGGGCTCCTCGGTACTCTTCTTTCCCCAAGTTTGCCCAAGGACAGTGGGCAAGGGCATTCTAAGGTCCTGCGTCAGGCCAGGGTCATTTGGGTCAGTGGTGGCTAAGGATGTGGGCCTTGGTGACCATCATAAGTTGGAATAGCACCTTGTAACTTATTAGCGGTGTGACCCTGAGAAAGTCCCTGCACCTCTCCGACCCTCAGTTTTCCCATCTGTAGAATGGGCTGATCGCCTACTCCACACTGTTGCGGTGTAACACAGCAACTGGGTAGATTTTAAGCACTCAAAATACGGTAGCTATCATGATTATTGCATCTTGAAGATAAGGGAATGACAAGTGATCTTAGTGTCCGTCGGTAACCGGGCGGGGGGGGGGGGGGGGGGCGCATGCGCACGTGCGCATGTGTGAGTGTACGTGCCCTTGAATGTGTGTGTCCGTGTGTGCTTGCGTCTGTGCATGGGCGCACGCTCCAACCAAAGGTCGGGGGAAGAGCATTCTCTGCCCTAGATGTGGAAATCTGAGAAGGGCAAATACTTCATTATTTAGATTCAAAAGCTACTCATTAGGCGAGACCAGAGCACTTAGAAAGCCAAGCTGACCCACAAGTGTGAAATGTTATTATAAGTAATGACAATGATTACTGGATGAGGGTGCGAGCAGAGAGAGGGAAGCCTGAGAGGTTAATGTCCATTAACTACCAGAAATTAGGAGATTGCACTTCTGCAGATGCTTCCAGGCTAAACCTAACGGTCTGTTTATTTACCTCACGGGGAGCTCTTAGCACATCAAAAAGGTATTTAAAACACAACCCCCCCCCCCAACAATTAGCTTTAGGAAGAAGAGTAAATATGGATGCAATTTATCACTCCGAGAGCCCTGCTATCAGAGACAGATGCCGTCAGTTAAATAAAACAGACCCCAAGACCCGCCAGAAAGATCAGCCGAGAAGCAATTGGCTAATTTGCTGATCGGCAGTGGACAGTAGGCCCTTGGTGACACACACCATTCATATCTTTCTGCTAATTCTTACAACCCGAGTTGTACGTTCCTTTTTGCACCCAGTGGGAGAAGGAAGACTGAAGGATGAGTTGAAGTGATGTCAATGGCTTGGCCCATCTTTAATTGGAAAATGTAACCGAGGGACGTCCAACCCTGAAAAAGCCACAGGACTGGGGCTTTGCTGTAGGGAAACCAGCCATCCCAGGTCGCCTGGGACCCTGGGGTTTCCCAGGATGGAGGGCTTTCAGAGCCCAATCAATCCCAGGCCAACAGGGATGGCCGGTCCCCCTACCGAGGTCCCCTCCCCCGTGGGGGCCCCAGTGCGAATAGCAGTCAACCCCAGCCGGGAGCAACAGTGGGTAAAAGTTGGCTTGCGCCTCGCCTGGAGGAAATCCTACCTCCCCCCATATGGCAAAACAGACTGTGAACCCATTAGCTGCAAGCCTGTGGGGTCACGTGGGCCCCGAGCAGGAGCCGCACCAACCGAGGTAGGAGGCCAGGGAGACCTCGGATGGGCGGACGCTCGGGGGGCCAGAAGCTGATCTTGAACAGATTGCTTTTCACATCGCGGAGACCCCCTAGATGGAAGACTGCGGAGCCCTGCGACACCCGGCAGATCCCAGAAGCTCTGCTCCCTCCTCAGGACAGGTCCGAGTGTGCAGAATAAACCGGGGCCGTGCGCTCGAAATGCACAGAATTCTACCCCTTCGGCTGTCGCCGCCGCCGCTTCCGGGCCTCCGTATATAAATATCTGTGCGTGTGCGTGTGTGTGTACATTTCCTGACATATTTACGGAGTCTCAGTTTGCCAACCTTTGGGGCATAATGCAGGAACTATTTTTCATCCTAATCTGCTGTAATGACATGTTTTATTATACTATTTCAGCTGTTTCCATCCCTTCCGCTGTGCCTGTTTTATGTATTTTAACTAATGCTTTAATTTTAGTACAGTGTGCCCTTAGGTGATTTCACAAAGGCTGACTTTGGGAAGTCGACGGGGGGGTCACAGCACTGGCCGTTGAGGGCTCGACCCACGCACAACACAACTCGGAAGGCGAGGAAAGGGCGTCTGGATGCGGGGCCCGGAGCGCACGCGCGGGAACACAGGGCCGGTGTTCAGACTACGGCTTTTGTCCCGTTTTCGCCCTGAAATTCTGGCACCCCGGCACTTCCTCCCTTCTGAACAAAGCAGGGTGGTTGGGCACCCTACCAAGATGGCAGGTTTGATAGTTGGGGAGGCACGGGTTCTTAGGAGGAGCTCGGCCAGATGCTCTAATAGTCACTTGATTCCAGGAAGTCAGTTAAACCCTCCACCAGGCCTCAGTCTCCTCATCCGGAAAATGGGGCTGGGAAAGCATATCTTGCAGCGCTGCCAGAAGCGCTGGCAGAAGCAGTGTGTGTTCCATGCCTGGCCCGTGGTTTCCCTTTCCCCGACCTAGCAGGGAGGGAGTGGGGCTGGATGCCTTCCAAGGCCTGAAGTCCATGTCCTGTGGCAGGGTGAAGGGCAAAGGCCACCACCCAGACCTCCCAGCCTCGGACACCAGGGAACCCCCATAGCTCATTTAGACCCTTTGGCAGTGGGGGCTGAGGGGCACGCTTCTGTTTATTCATGCTTACGATGTGTCAGACAAGCCCTGTGTTAGGCATTCCCTTCATCGTCCTGTTTAAGACCCCAGCAGGACACCTGCAGGGGGAAATAGCGACTCAGAGAGGTGAAGACATTTGCCAAAGACCACACAGCAAGCCAATGCTCAGTGGGGCATTTGTGACCACATGGTGTGACTCCAGTGTGTGTGATTTTAATCAGAAAACCCTGCAGCCTCCTTGCCTGGAGGAAGTGGAGAGTTGCTCACTGGGGACTATAAGGCATTGAGAACAAAGGGAAAGGAATAGTCCAATGGACAGAACTGAGAGGCCCTCCGGTTGTTTGGCCTCCAGTACCCCCTTCAGCCTGAAATAATCCTCTCTGTTCCTAACCCAAGGTAGGGTAGGGGGAGAAGCCTGGTCTTTGGCATCTGTCTTTCTCCTTCTCCTTTCTCTTCCATACCCCACTCCATACCCACAGCCCAACCTGGGCCCTCCTGCCTCTGTGTTTATGTACATGCTATTCTCCTGAGCAGAAATGTCACTTCTTGGGGCGCCTGGGTGACTCAGTCGGTTAAGTGTCCGACTCTTGATATCAGCTCGGGTCATGATCTCAGGGTCATGAGATCGAGCCCCGTGTCGGGCTCTGTACTCAGCACGGAATCTGCTTGAGATTCTTTCTCTCCCTCTCCCTCTCCCCCTCCCCCCGCTCATGCGCATGCTCTCTCTCTAAATAAATGAACAAAAATTTTTTTTAAAAAGTCACTTCTTTCTCTTTATCCTCCACATCTTCTCTCTGAAAACTCCTATTCACCCTACAAAGCCCAGCTCCTCAGTGTCCAGGCCCTTAGACTCCCACGAGTAGCTTATTTGCCAACTTAACTGTTGCACTGTCCAGTTCATGACACAAAATGATGGAAAGTTGGTAGAAAGTCTGTTGGTCAGAAAAGTCTCAGCTGTCTCACCCGCCCCATCTGGGTGACAATCGGCCAACGTATTTCGGGCCCTGGCAGTGTGCTACCACATGCCACTGCGTTTCATTCTCCCTGGAACCCCAGGAGGTGGGCATCCTCATTCCTATATTCTAGACCATGGGGGGAAGCCCACCACAGCCCGCGGGCCCGCTCTCTGCTTTTGTAAATAAAGTTGCATCGGCCATAGCTATGCTTCTTCATTTACGTATGATCACTGCTGCACACGTGCGAGCGACAGCCACAAGTTGAGTAGCTGCCGCCGAGACTGGATGGCCAGCGAAGATATTTACCATCTGACCCTTGGCAGAAAGAGTGTGCCGGCCCCTGTAAATCAAGATGAAGACTCGCGGTTCAGAGAGGCTTAGCAACTTGCCACAGTGAACTCGGCCAGCCAAGGACAGCCCTGGGGTTCACATCAGACTTCAAGGTGGGTGCTCTTTCAATGCCCAAATGCTAGCCTTGCTTTCTCCCAAGGTCGCCTTCCACAGACGTTCGCCCATGACTCTGCATCAGGCCCCGGTGGAGGCTCCCTCCCACCTGGCTTGGGGGCCTGAGCGCAGCAGGTGACTGAAGAGCGGGTCACCCGGGTCACACTGGCTCAGGTGTGGGCACTTACAGCGCACTGAGGCACAGAGAAAAGGCAGTGAGCAAGGAAGGTTTTTGTTTTTGCTTTTTAAAGAATGAAAGTGCGTTTCATAAAGAATCTCACCTCGCTGACTGATCTCATTTTCCAAGCACTTACAAACAAACCGTGGTGCAAAGGAGTCAATCCTCACTCAACTGCTCTGCTGTTCCCAGTTTCAGAGGGCCTGTATCCAGCAAGGCTTGCAAGGGGCGGGGCCCTCTCTGGGTCTTGAGACCGCCCCTCATTGCAGGAGACAAAACCCCTTCCCATATCCCACTTCCAAGCTTCTCTGATGTCCCCCATCCCCAACCTGCACCCATCTTCCCCACCTCAACCCCACAACTTCCCTCATCCCAGCATCTCTGAGGGTCTGCTTCCCCACCCAGGCCTGGGAGTTTTATTTCAAGCTGAGATACAATTACAGATCATGTTCCTCCCCCCCCACTTTTCTTTTTAATAAAGCTGTTTTGTGTCTCTACCCCACCCCTTCTGCATTCCTCCCATCTGAGCCTTCCCCTTTCCCCCTCCTGTAGGAAATGTCTTGGATTCTCTCACTGGGGTGTAATGGTTAAATTGCTACCAGCTGATTAAACAGCAGAAGCCCAAGCTGTAATCCTCGGGGCTCAGGAACCCAGGGAGGCAGAGGCAAGGGCCCTGACCCGCTTAGCCCCTGCTGACCCCCCTGCGACATGCCCGCCTTCGCTTCGCTCCATTCATTCGTCCCAGGCTGCCTAATAGAATCCTCGGGGAGGGGCGTTGGAGGGGGAGGGGAGGGGTGGAAGGGGGAGGGGAGGATGCTTGCACCCGCCCTGGCCCAACCTCCAAGGAATGTCTGCCCGCCCCCAACCCTGTTCCTCCCCTGCCTACACACACACACTCACACACACACCCAATCACACACACCCAGGTTCTTTCTCATTCTCTGCAGAATGAAGACCAGATGAAGGAGATAGCCCCTTGCCCTGCCCCCCCCTCCTCCTGGGAAACCTTCCTCCCACACCTGCCCCCACACAGGGAAGGATCAGGAAGACAGAGAAGTGTGAGATCAGAGAGGGGTCTGGGAGGAGGGGAAAGGAGGGCTTTGGGGGATGGGCAGCCTTAGGTTTGACCCTGACTCCGACAGCCGCGGGATCACGGAGTCAGGACTGCCCTGCTTTGAACTTTGATTCTCGCCTGTTTGAGCCCTGTTTGGAGGCTGGGGCGACAGCCTTGCAAGGTGGCTATGAGGACGAAGCCAGCACATCCCTGTGCCCAGCCCCCGCACAAAGCAAGTGTCATCTCAAACGGTCTGTGCCGAGGGCTGGGGTGCCCTGCAATGGGGATAAGCTTCAAACACAGACACGTCGAAGGGCTGTGTACCCTTGGGCTCCGTACTCTGCAGCTCTCTCAGCTCTTCCCCCGCAAACTGCCATCATCGTGATGTCCCCATGCGACACCCCACGCACGTGCCAGGCTCCCACCAGCGGTGCTCTCCCTTCATGACTGACGTGGCTGTCGACTCAGGCTCTGGACAGAGAATAGCAAGGGGGCAGTGAGCCTCCTTGGGAAAGTTTATTTCCATGGAAAGTTCAGTTCAGAGGAGTGGCGAGTCTGCCTTGATTCACCCTCCCCCACACTTCCTCAAAAGTGGGAGAGATGAGCCTGCAGATGAAGAGGGAACTGGCCCTATGCAGGGGGGGGACATTAGCCACCCTCCCAAGTACACTGCTCTTGGAAGCAGCCCTTCTCTTTCCATGGGGGAAAAAGTCTCTGTATTAGAGTTCTCTAGAGAAACAAAACCAGAGAGACACACTAATTGTATCCATCAAGATAGTTTTGTATATAGGCATATAGATATAATACAGATGTCCTCTACCTGAAATATACTGGATATATGATATAGACAAATACAGAGACATTTAGATATAGAATATATGATACAGGTATCACATTTACCTATCTCTATTGATCTATCTACCTGTTGGGAGGGAGAGGGAGAAAAAGCAATGTACTCTAAGAAATTGGCTCATTCAGTTATGGAGGTTGAGAAGTCCCACGATCTGCTGTCCGCAAGCTGGGGTCCAGGAGAGCTGGTGGTGTAGTTTCAGTCCAAGAGCAGAAGACTGATGTCCCAGCTCACAGGCAGAGAGAGGGAATTCTCCTTTCCTCCTCGTTTTTGTTCCATTTACATCCTGGGTGGAAGGGTGGGGGGCGGGGTGGATGAGACCCACCCACATGGGGGAGGGGAGGGCCACCTGCTTTACTCCCTGTCTACCCATTCAAATGCTAATCTCATCCTTAAACACCCTCGCAGACACACCCAGAAATAATGTTGAACCAAATATCTGGGCACCCGGGGACCCTGTCAAGTTGACGCATAAAATTAAATGTCCTCATCACAGCCTCCAAGAGGGATAGGGGAGGGCAGAGGGGAGATCAGGCCCGTTTCTATGTAGTGCCCCCCCCATTTGTGTTCCCCAGGATCTCAAGATATGACCTTATTTGAAGATTGGGTCTTTGCCAGTGTAATTAAGGTAGAATCGAGATACCATACTGGATCAGGGTGGTACATCCAATGCCAGTGTCCCTATAAGACACATAGACAAGGCCATGTGAAGACAGAGGCAGAGACTGCAGTGATGATCCACAGGCTGAGGGCCACCTGGGGCCACCAGAAGCTGGGAGGCACAAGGAAGGATTTTTCCCTTAGAGCCTTCCAACACCTTGATTTTGAACTTCAGGCTTCCAGAACTGTGCAGGAAACAATGACTCTCATTATTAAAGTCACCCAGTTTTTGGCCATTTGTTAGAGCAGCCACAAGAAACGAATCTACCCTAAAAGCCCGCATCCTTGGTCCCATTTTACAGATGGGGAAACCGAGGATCGGAGCGGAGGAGAAATTCATCATCCAAAAATCACACACATGGTTGCAAGTGAAAGCAGGGCTCAAAGCTGGGTCTGTGTGATGACCCTGCCCAGAGTCCATACCACTGAGTTCACCCAGGAGGGACATTTCTGTCGGGGAGAGCCATGGTGGACATGGGAAGAAAGCAAGGACAGGCTCCCGCAGCCGCCGGGGCTCAGAGTCCACGGAGTCTCTGAAATTTCCTTTTCTAAGCCTGCCTCTCATGTCCCAAGACCAGGAGAGAGCTGAAGAGAACCCTGGGGAAGGACACAGGGAGAAAGGAACTCCGGTCACAGTTGGTTTGACCAGAATGTTCTTCCTGTCTGGGAACTGCCTTGACCTTGGCGTGGGCAATAAGCTCCTGGGCCTGCCTGGGGGCACTGCATGCGTACCGCCCTAGCGGCAGGGCTGGGGCGGGTGCCAGTGGAGGTGTGAACCTCAAAGTGAGCCCTCCCCTGTTTTCCAGTTCCTGCCACACCTGGCCCGCCCCAGGGGTAATTCATCCGGAAACACAGGGCATCCGAGGCCACCGGCAGCCAGCGTGCCGTGGAGCACAAATCTGGGTTTAAATCCTGCCTTTGGCCACTTGCTAGCTGGGTAACTGTGGATGGGTCTGTTCTCTGACTCGAACTCAGTTTTCTCGTCTGTGAAATGGGGATAACAGGATAAACCTGACCTCAGAGGTTGTTGTGGGGACTGAGAGTCTGCTAATAAGTGCCTGGCATTCAGTAATGTTAGCTATTGTTACCATGTGTTTGCAGCCCAGAAAGAGGAAGTTAGGGGGGTAGCGATGCGAGTAATAGCTGCATCTGGGAGCAGATCAAAGGTGCCCAGCCCAGCTGATGAGCTGATTGGGTGCATCTTCAGATTAACAATAACTAGTCATTTCAGGTTTAAGAAAAACCCACACTCGGCCGGGAAGAGGGGCAGCCTGCTCAGGGCTGCTTGGGCATCTTCCTAGCCCTTTGCGGGGAGCCACAGCTGCCAGCCTCTTTCTCCTGGCCAGACAAGTGCATTAAGCTCCTGTAGGCACCGCCCAGCACGTCTCCTGGTGGAGGAGCACCAGAGACAGAGTCCAGGCTACACCCCCGCTTCAGCTCTGAGGACAGGAACTGGTCACCACCCAGAGTCCTGTTGTTTCCGTCTGAGCCCGAGAGGACGTTGAGCTGGGTCTTTGCCGATAAGGACAGGTTGGGTTGAGTAACCGGATCTGTTCCTTATCCAAGCGACCGATCTTTTCTGAAGTTCAGCTTTGGTCTGAGGAGGTGGTTCCTACCCCCACCACCATGAGTTCACAATTCTCTAGGCAGAGACCCCGCAGCAGCCTCTGGCTGAAGAAAACAAGCAGCGCCTCCCATCAGTTTCCCAGCTTTTATTGTTAAGCCCACTGATTTGCCCTCCTGTGCCTTGTTCCCACCTCAGAGACAAGGGCTTACATCCAACGCAAGGGGCAGGCTGAAGGTTCCTATTGGGGTTGTTTTTTATTTTTCAAGGAGGGTGGGCTGCCTATCTGCCCAAGGCAACCCACTCCCAATTTCCCAGCTCCAGGTGCACCCCCTGCCTGCTTCCTCATGCCTGGCTTGAACCAGCTCCTTAGTCTGTCCCTTTGCCGGGCTCCCCGTGCGATGTTCACACATCTCCATTAGCGCTATTATCACATGAATAGTGAGAGCACACAGCGTTTATTGCGCTGTTGCTTTGTACCAGGCACTGTGCTAAACGCTTTCCCCACATTATCTCATTTAGACGCGACAATAACCCGCAGAACGGAGGATTACTTCACGGAGGAGCGTAAACTAATTATTTTACACAAGAGGATGATTTTACAGAGAGGGTGAACTGCCTGACCTAGCCACTCATCTGGGGGACCAGCATTTGAATACAAGTCTGGTGGACTTTGCATTCCCGGCCCTAAACTTCCCAATAAACTCTACTGTACGTGTTGTCCCCGCCATCTCAACTTTGGGTCCCCGTGCCCCCAAGGTATAGGATTTTTGAAAGCAGGGAGAAACACCTATTATTTTTAAAAGAGAAATTGTATCAGTTTATATTTAAATATATTACAAACAAAGGAAACAGACCCTCAAAATTCCTCAATTAATTTACTACGTTTTTCTATTATCTATGTGTTGGGGATCATTTCTATTATGTCTGTATGGTGACAGGCCCATGCCGTGGCATATGCTACGGTGCATCTCTTGCCAACTCTGTTCCGTGACCTCACCTTGGCAGCTTGAAACTGACCACGGTGGGAGTATTTACACCATGGTAATTGGCAAACGCGACAAATCGGGGTTTCCTCCACAGAGTCTGTTATTAAACATTTATCTGCACACCATGTATCTCGACCTTTTTTTTTTTTTAAGATTTTATTTATTTATTTGACAGAGAGAGACACAGCGAGAGAGGGAACACAAGCAGGGGGAATGGGAGAGGGAGAAGCAGGCTTCCCGCTGAGCAGGGAGCCCGATGCGGGACTCGATCCTAGGACCCCGGGATCATGACCTGAGCCGAAGGCAGTTGCTTAACCAACTGAGCCACCCAGGCGCCCCAACGTATCTCGACCTTTGTGGGAGGGATTTACCATCTCCTTTTAACAGATGAAGCAATTGAGCCTGGGGAATGCTAAGTGATTTGCCCAAAGTCAGCTACTAGGGAGTGGCGGGGCCATAATTTGATCTCAGTTCATGCCATTTCCATTGCACTGATAAGTCTCCACGTCTGCTGAAGACAGAAAAAAAGAAAAAAAGCCCAAAAGCTCACCTCTTCCCAACCTACCCAACCCCCAGCTGCTGCCCTGTGTTTGGTGAATTGAAGCAGAAGGTGGTAAGAGACTGGAGACTCCAGCCTTGCAGAAGGCCTCCGATTTGATTTGGAAACCATAGTGCTAACTAAATCCTTGGCCCCGGGAAGGCGGCAGAGTGAGAAAGACAAGTTCAAGGTTTAAACTGGCTGAAATCTCATTCCACTCACTTGCGCGAGTATCCAGAAGCTAGTGCTAAGTTGGCCCAATTAAAAGTAATTTCAGCTCTAGCACCTCTTTGACGGTTATTTAAAGAAGACTGAAAAATTCATCTTTCATTTATCCCAAGAATAAAACAACATTCCTGCCCACCCCCTTCAAATCAAGCCACTCTCTCCACAGTGATGAGGTGCGGGGTTAAATTCACCTTATCCATCGCAGACCTGAAGGGCAGTTCTCCCGAGCCAGGGACCTGGTAGAGTTTGCTGCTTCTTTTAGTTACACATATATTTTTATGTGGATTTAAAGTCCCTTTTATGGAAGAATTGTGAGCTCAGCAAACATCAGAAAAGCCTGAAACTCGTCGGTTGGTTGGTAAATACCATTTGTTCAGTCTTTAGGGGGCAGAGGACTCGGCCTGTGTGCCCTACAGGGACATGATCCTTGCTCCTGGGAATTTTGGAATCTTGTTTGGGGATTGGGAAAGCTGACATAACACTAAATGGTTGAAAGCACAGTTAGAGAAATGCAGTTATAAAACCAATAGGAAAAGCCCTACGACAACCATTACTTGGGATATGCAAGCTAAACCACACTTAGAAATCATTTGTTAAAGGGCGCCTGGGTGGCTCAGTCGGTTAAGCGACTGCCTTCGGCTCAGGTCATGATCCTGGAGTCCCAGGATCGAGTCCCGCATCGGGCTCCCTGCTCGGCGGGGGGTCTGCTTCTCCCTCTGACCCTCCTCCCTCTCATGCTCTCTGTCTCTCATTCTCTCTGTCTCAAATAAATAAATAAAATCTTAAAAAAAAAAAAAAAAAGAAATCATTTGTTAAAAAAGATTTTATTTACTTATTTATTAGAGAGAGAGAGACACACACACACACAAGCAGGGGGAGCAGCAGAGGGAGAGGGAGAAGCAGACTCCCGGCTGAGCAGGGAGCCTGACTCGGGGCTCAATCCCAGGACCCTGAGATCATGACTTGAGCCGAAGCAGCCGCCCAACTGACTGAGCCACCCAGGTGCCCCAGAAATTATTTTTATAAACTTGCAAACTAGCAAAGTTGAGGGAAAGATGGAACCCCAGTAATAATGCTGGTGAGAATTTGGTGAGTCAGACATTTTCTCGTTCAAGGTAAATAGTACAGTCTTTTAGAAACAGGCCAGGTAGATAATACTGATGCTGATGTACGTGTTCGCTACAGATTTTGTAGAGGCCTTTGCCTTTGTCTGTGTGGAAGCCATTCTTCCTTCTTCTGGTAAAAGCACCCCAGTATTCCTTGGGGGAATTACTCCCCTCACGCTCCATCCACATAGTTTTCAAGGAGCTGATTTCACCTCTGACTAATAGAGGTGTGTGGTAGAGTCTTCCATGATGGCCCCCCCAGGATCCCTCTCTCTTGGTATTTACTCCCTTGAGTAATCCCTTCCTCCTAAGTGTGAGTTGGACCCATCGATTGGCTTCTAATCCATAGAACACAGAGAAAATCATGTAATGTTGTCTCTGTGATTAAATTATGAAACATTGTGATTTCCGTCTTGCTAGCAGACTATCTCTGTTGCTCTCTTGCTTGCATGCTATGAGGAAGTAAGCTGCCATGTGGGAGAGCCCATGTGGCCAGGAACCAAGGGTAACCTCCAGCCAGGGCAACAGCCAGTGAGAATCTGAGGCCCTCAGTCCAACATCCTGCAAGGAACCGAATTCTGCCAACAACCACAGAGTCAGTTTGGAAGTGGATGCTTCCCCAGTTGAGCCTTCAGATGAGACTGGGGACCCAGGACCAACACTAGGGACCCAGGACCAACACCTGTGAGAGAATGTGAAGCAGAGGACCCAGCTGAGCTGTGGCCTAGACTCTTAACCCATGGAAACTAGGAGATCATAAATGTTAATTGTTTTAAACTGCTAAGTTGCGGGGGCGCTTGGGTGGCTCAGTTGGTTAAGTGTCTGATTCTTGATTTAGGCTCAGGTCATGATCTTAAGGTTGTGAGACTGAACCCCATGTCAGGCTCTGTGCTCAGTGCAGAGTCTGCTTGGGATTCTCTCTCTTTCTCTACCCCTCCCCCACTCAAGTGCAAGCTCTCTCTCTCTCTCAAATAAATAAATAATCTTTTTAAAAACTGCTAAGTTTGGGAGTAATTTGTTATGCAGCAATAGATAGCTAATTAGGGTGATATGTGACCTAGGTCTAACCATCCAGAGCATTGCATTCCCCTAGCCACAGTGAATTAGTTCAGGGATGTCTGTGTGATTCAATCAGGGATAATCAGAGTTAATCCTGAGACTTTTGTAAGATCAGAGGGGAAAAAGATGTTCTGTCCATTGGTCTCAGAGTTAGGGAGCTGCCAAAGACTACCTTGTGAGGATGATCTACCTGAGAATGAAACAACACAGTACCATGAAACAGAGATTCCAGGCCCTGATGACATTGTTTGAGCCCCTAGATCCAGCCTTCCCTGAAGCTTTACCTATGGAATTTTTAGTTATATAATCTAATAAATACTGTTTACTGCTTAAACCATTTTGTGTGGGGTTTACGTTATTTATTAAAGCCTCTATTAAAATCTCTTTTAGTCATTCATTTGATAGATATTCACTGCTAAGAGCTCTGGGGGGTATAAGGATTAGAATTAGTTACTGAACCTGATCTCAAGGGTTTCTTAAGGCAAAAATCTACATATATAACTATAACATCCACTTAAAAACATAAGATGCTCAATTTCAGGGATACCATTCATTATTCACACTTGTACTCTCAGTGTCCAACATACAGTAGGTGCTCCACAAACGTTTATTGGTCCTAAAAATACATATCAGGTGCTCTAGAAGTGCAGAGAGAAGAGAAATCACTTTCAAGGAGGGCTAAAAAAAGCTTCATGAAGAAGAAATTTCAGCCATTAGGTTTGAAAGGATGAGCTGGATAGAACTTGCAGGGATGCGGGAGAGGGCATTCCAGATAAGGGAAGCAGAATGAGCCTGGAAGAGCTTGAAGTGTATGGATCACACTGGCTGAGAGTCCAGGGTAGGTGAAGGCCACTATGGGAAATAAGGCTAGGAAGCTAAGATGGGGTCAGATCTTAGATTGTCTTGAATAATAGGTGTATAGTGACCTAGTGCCATGTAACAAATCATCACCAAACTCAGTGGTTCATAATAATAAACATTTATTATCTCACAGTTTCTGTGAGTCACTAATTCAGGAGCAGCTTGGAGGGCTGGTTCTGGCTCAGGTTCTCTCGTGACATTGCAGTCATGATGTCAGCTGGGGCTGTAGTCACCTGAAGGCTAGACTGGGGCTGGAGGATCTGTTTCCAAGATGGTGCACTTGTGTGCCTGGTAAATTGGTGCTGGCTGTTGGCGGGAGGCCTCATTCCTCACCACATGGCCCTACCCATAAGGCTGCTTGAGAGTCCTCACGACACAGTGTCTGGTTTCCCACCAAGTGAGTGATCCAAGAGAGAGCATGGGTCAGAAGCCACAATGTCATTGATGACACAGCCTGGGAAGTCACATCCATCATTTCCACACTATGCTCTCGATTATGCAGCTCAGCACTTTCAACTTGGAAAAGGGACTCCAGAGGTACTCACAGAGGAGTGTGACTATTGGATGCTTGGAGGCCACCTTGGAGGCTGGCTAGCACCTAATAATAATCAGTTATGTATTTGGTTGCACGTCACAGAAAACCCCCCTAATAGTGGCTTAAGCTACATGAATTTTTACTATTTATTTAACAAAGGATTAAGGGGCACACAATCCCAATATAGTCAGGGCTCAACATGTCATCAGGGACTCTAGGCTATTTTCATTTTTTCACTATGTCAACCTCGGAGTATTGATGATGTCTGTTCTCATGGTTGCAAGAAAGCTGCCATGGCACAAGGCATCACATCCTCACATGACTGCCAAATACAGAAGAGGAGGAAAAGACAGGAGGTATTCTCATGCAATTCTTTTTTTTTTTTTTTTAAGATTTTTTATTTATTTTTCTGACAGAGAGACAGCGAGAGAGGGAACACAAGCAGGGGGAGTGGGAGAGGGAGAAGCAGGCTTCCCACGGAGCAGGGAGCCCGATATGGGGCTCGATCCCAGGACCCTGGGATCACGATCCGAGCCGAAGGCAGACGCTTAACAACTGAGTCACCCAGGTGCCTCATCTCCTGCAATTCTTTTCTTGCTTGGGAAGGGAAAATCTTACCAAGACATACCCCCTGCCCCAAGACTTCTTTTTACATCTGTTTGGCCAGAACTGGATCACTTGCCCACTCCTAGACCAATCGCTGACAAAGAGGAACAACAATGTCCTTTAAAAAAGCATCTAGACATGACCCATTTGCTGGGCCTGGACAGGTTGCTCTCATGAACATCATCAGGGGAATTTATCAATAAAGGAGACAGAAGGAGTCACTGGGTAAGTGAACCCAGAGTATCTATAACCCATAATGATGATTATCTCCGGTCACATTTTTTTGGACACTTACAACCCACCAGGCTTTGGACTAAGCACTTCGCATGCATTATCTCATTCAATCTTTGCAACCACCCTTCAAGCTAGGTTCTACTGTGTACCCATTCTTTATGGGTTGGATTGTATCCTCCCCAGAGGCATAAGGGGAAGTCCTAAACCCCAGTACCTCCAAATGTGGCCTTACGTGGAGATTGGGTCATTGCAGGCCTAATTAGCTCAGCTGAAGTCATTAGGGAGGGCCATGCTCCAGTAGGACTGGTGTCCTTCTAGAAAGGGTAGATTTGGACACAAGTATAGATGTACAGAGAGAGAAGAGGGCAGAAGACATGCAGGGAGAAGACAGCCCTCGAGAAGACCCTTCCTGCCACTGCCCTCAGAAGCGAGCGACCCCGCCAACACTTTGATGTCCAACCTCTGGCCTCCAGAACTGTGAGACAATACATTTCTGTTGTTTAAGCCCCCCACTTTGTGGAACAAAGTTCCACAATGACAAATCACAGTAGCCCTCACAAACGAATATAACATTTCACAGAGCAACGGCTGAGAAAGCTAAGCAAATCTCCCAGGCCAGAGTGAGTGCAACCCAGGTCTCTCTGGCCCCAAGCCCAAGCTCTTAACCATTACTCTAAAACAGATTGTATCCTGCAGCCAATGGGGAGCCAGAGAAAGTTTGAGCGGGAGAGTAAGCCCATCAGAACCATTTGAGCCCTGTTTTGGGGGGAACGTCATCATTTTCAGAGATGAGAAAGTTCCTTTTCGTGTCTGTCGTCAATCTCTTTTATCCCAGGCTCACTGCCTCTGGCCTGGTTTCTAGGAGACAGGCAAACCCTCTCCTAGAGGCCTCCTCGTAAAACCCCCCATGCGGACAAGAAGTAGGTAATTAAGTCTCTTCCTTTCTAGGACCCATGGTCTCCGTCTTTGATTTTTCCTCGCTCTGCCCTGAAGCTTCCCCAGCCACTGAAGGAGGTGTGGGCAGGGTGTGAGAATGGCCGGGGCCAGGGCGAGTGCCTGGAGCACCCAGCACTGACCCAGGGCCAGGGGGAGGCAGCCTGCCCCACCCCCCACCCTGCCTGACCTGCCCCGTACGGTGTGGCCATGGTGAGCCCCAAATACCCATCCACGCAGCGAAGGACAGACAATGCTGCCTCTACACTCCCTTCTTTGCTCCTTCCATCCTGAACCACTTAATAGCTTAGAGACTCTATTTCCCAGACTTCAAAGATTAAATGTGACCACTGGAGCTACATTTTTGGCTAAAAAGAGAGAGAGAGCAAGAGTGAGCAGAGAGAGAGAATAAGGAGCTGGTTCTTCTATCTTGAGTCATTACAAAGCTCCTCTCCCAAGCCTCCCCCCACCCAGCCCCCCCATGGCCCTCCTCCCTCTTCATTCTCTATTCAGTTTGCAAGGCTGTTATTCCTGCCAAATGAGTCACTGATGTGGGAAAGTTAATTTATTTTGGCAGGCTTCACCATTGCTGCGAGAAATGGAGACTGCGCCTACTACCGAAAAAGATGCAGACTACTGTGATGATTCATTCATTCCTCCTTGCATTCATTCATTCTCAGGGCACGTGACTGTGTCTTTCACGGACACACGTGGGCAAGCTCACCTCCTGCCTTCTATCTCGGGGGGTCGATGCAAGGATTACCCCAGATAACGTGTGTACACGTGCTCGTTCGCTACTGCTCATAGCTAATCCTCACTGAGCACTCTTTATGTGTCCAGCTGCATGGTAAGCTTTTTACCTGCTTTCCGTATTGCCTTGAATCCTAACGCTACTCTCTTCATTTTGGAGATGCAGAGACTGGAGCTCAGCGGGGTCAAGGTGACTGGCCACGGTCGTTACACAGCTCGTCAGCGGTGGAGCGGAGTCAAGGCCAGCTTTCTCTGATCATGACCCACATTTATAAGGTGCTGACCACGTGGCGGGCACTGGCCTCAGCCCTTGCCTCCCCTCTCCCATCCTACTTATTCTTCACACGAACCCATGACGCAGGGACTGTGATTAGCATCTCTGTGTTCCAGCTGAGCACACTGAGGTTTGGACGGCTTGCCCGAGGAGGCATGGCTATGACACAGAAGAGCTGAGCAGAGAGCAGGCGGGCTGGGCTAGTGAGACGCTCCGGCTTCCTTGCGATCAGACAGCCCGGAACTTAGGTGTGAGGGCCCCATTCTTGCTAGCCACACACTCGCCTTCAGCATCACGGACCCTCCTTCTGGTGTCCTCACAGGGTCCTTGGCGCAGAGATGCTATGACGGAGTCCATGCTGTGCACTCACCGAACCCCATGACTTCATTCTCTGGGGCACACGTGTGGGTCCTGGCAGTTAGATGGATTCATGTGATTGAATTCTGACCAGTGGAAGGTCACTTCCAGGCCTGGCCCTTTAAAAACCCCGTGATTCTCTATCGGCTGGCCAGACACAGAGGATCCCATGGAAGATTCTGAGACCCTAGGGGAGGGATGGTGGAATGGTCCCTGAGTGCATGGAGCTGAGCTCTGCCCAGCCTCCCAGCTCAGATGGGCTAGACCGTGCTGAGGACCTCCACCTTTACTGGGGTGCTCACCGTTACAGCAGTGAGCCTGCCCTCACTCATCATTATACAGATGTTTCCGGAAGTGTTTTAATGAAATCGTAATCGTGCTCTAGGGTTTCCTTGGGAAAGGACTCACCTCCACCAGAACTCAAGCTTCATGAAGGTGGAATCCCCTGTGTCAAGCGCACACAGTAGGTCTTCAGTAAATATTTGTGGAAGTGATCAACCAACCCTCCCGGCTCAGGGAAGCTTCCTAGATAGTAACGTTTGAAGAAAGTCTTATGCCACTTAATCTCCATCCTTTTCCGATACTCACACCATAACCCTCATCCTCCTCCCTGCCATGGTCCCAGCACGGCGCTGGGGAAGCAACCCCAGCAGTAACATCTAGAACCTGCTCGTCGAGCCAGACGTCAGACATCACTATACAAATACCAAGCTGACTTCGTTCCCTCCCAACTGGCTGTGAAATCCAGGAAAAGCCAAGTGGCGTGGGCTCCAAGCTGCACACACTATATTCAGATGTTTACAGAAAGCCAGTGCACAAGGATTTGCTCGAAAGCTAAATTTCCTCCTAGCCAAAGCCCAGAAATACCTTTTAAACCTTGAGCAAATAAGCCAGAGAAGAAGGCATTTTCCCTATGACAGAGATTTTAGAGCCTGGAGATCTTCAACTTTTCCAGGAAACCAGCTCGCTGCAGAAGCCCCTCGTGGCCCGAAACCAAAAGGCTTGGTGAACCTGGCCTTCAGTCCTGGCGCAGATGGGACAAACCGCCGCACGTCCCAGGCCTGGCTTCAGACTGGATATGGAAGTAACCCTCAAATGCGTGTCTAGGTCCATTTGGAGAGAGAGCATTGGCTCCAAATAAAATTTAAACGAGCTATTGTTTAAAAAAACTCACCAACCAAACAAAACCCTTGGCCCATGGACTGTTGAAATGAGTAGGATGTACCCTACTCAACACAAATTTGCTGGAACCATCACTAACGTTGAGAATACTGGCCGACACTTCCCATGGGGCAGGTGAGGGCTCTCTACAGGAACTCCATGGAATGCTCACAACAAGCCCCGGACACAGACATGATCGTTATTCCTCTTTCGAGGATGCAGGAATGGAGGTGCAGAGAGGTTAAGTGACAGGTTCAATTTCACAGAGCCAGGAAGCGGCCGTGCCAGGATCCTAACTTAGCCAGGTCCCAGTTCAAAACCCAGCTCAGCTGGGTTATCCTTATCTAACTTCTCTGAGCATCGCAGGACAAGAATAGCAATTGTACCCATTTCATAAATTTAAGTGAGGTGATATATGTGAAAGTAGCTGAAAAGTTCGTTTCTCATTGCATTTCATCTTGTGTGTTGTTTTATTTATAAGGTGGTGCTCGAGCTGCTGGCGGCGGGAAGCAGAGCTCGGTGCCTGTGTCTGGGTGCAGGAGAGGCTGGGGGGAGCCGCGGCCAGGAGGCAGGTGGGGGCTGAGTGAGTTGGCAGGGACTGAGGTGGTAAGAAGCAGCAGAAGAAGGGCTTGGCAGGAGGAGCAGTGAGACCTCCAAATCCAGCAGCTCAACCAGTGAAAACAGATTAAAGTCTGATGTGGCCCCTACTGGAGACAGCCACAAAAGCACCCCACCTTTGTCCTTGCTGTGGGGAAAATGATCTGGCTGAGCAAGAAGGGAATCGGGGAGGGAGGAAAGGCTGTGGACATCTGGGGTGGTCGGCGTGATGCTTGGGAGAGGGAAGGAGCCACACTCCCTCTGGAGGCTCTGGGGGAGAATCCCACCTCCCACCTCCCACCTTCTAGTTTCCGGGGGCTGCAGGTGTCCCTTGGCTTGTGGCCCCTTCACTCCAGTCTCTGCTCCTGATTTCACATGGCCTCTCCCCGCTCTTCTTTTCTCTTCCAAGGACATTCGTCATCAGATTTAGGGACCACCCTAACCCGAATGATCTCCTCTTGAGATCCTTAACTTTATTACACCTACAAAGACCCATTTTTCAAATAAGGTCCCATCCACAGGTGGACATATCTCTTGGGGGCTACCATTCAGCCTGCTACGGGCCCAGGAAATAGAAGGATTCATTTGCTCCCTAAAACTTAACAATCATTAACAAGTTCAAATATAAACGAGTACAGAATATAAAAGAACAGTTATCCATGTACCCAGAATCCAAATTTAACAGATGTTAACATTTTTCCATAATTGCTCTAATCTCTGTCTTAGAAAAAAAAATAATAAAACATTACAAACACATTCCTTCTCCTCCTTCTCTCCTTAGAGATAACCACAGTCCCAAATTTCGTCTTTTGTTCTTGTTTGTGTGGTTACACTTCCACTGTATGTGTAGGTAACATTAAATAATTGATGGTATTAGCTCGTGTGCGTTTTTAAAATTTTGCATAAATGGTCATGCGCTGTATTTATCCTTTTTAAAATCAGCAGCTTTATACAGATAGAATGCACACATCATAAAACTCATCCTTCTAATGTGTACAAGTCTGTGGCTTTTAGTATATTCACAGAATTGTGCAACCATCACCACCGTCTAATTCCAGAATATTTTCATCACCCCCAAAAGAAGCCCATACCTGTTGTCCCCTCTTTCCTCTCCCCTCAACCTCTGGCAAGCACTCGGCTACTTTTTGCTTCTATGGACTTGATTATTCTGGACACTTCATAGAATTAAAATATATGTGGTCTTTGGGGACTGGCTTCTTTAATTTAGCATCGGGTTTTCAAGGTTCATCCGTGTTGTAGCAGGCATCAATGCTTCCTTCCTTTTTATGGCTGAATCATATTGCCTTGTAGGGATGTGCTACATACATTTTGTTTATCCACTCATCAGTTGATGGACATTTGGGTTGTTACTGCTTTTTTGGCTATTGTGAATAATGCTGCCATGAACATTCATGTACAAGTCTTTGCGTGGACATTTTGTTTCATTTCTCTTGGGTATAGATTTAGGAGTGGTGGGGTTATTTTTTTTTTCTCTTTTTTCAAGTGTTTATTTAAATTCCAGTTAGTTAACATACAGTGTAACATTAGTTTCAGGTATACAATATAGTGACTCAACACTTACATACAATACCCAGTGCTCATCATGACAAGTGCCCTCCTTCATCCCCATCACCTATTTCCTGAACACCCTCAACCCCTTCCCCTCTGGTCACCATCAGTTTGTTCTTTATAGTTAAGAGTCTGTTTCTTGGTTTGTCTCTCTCTCTTTTTCCCCTATGCTTGCTTGCTTGTTTCTTATATTCCACATATGAGTGAGATCATATGGTATTTGTCTTTCTGTGCTGACTTATTTCACTTAGTATAATATTCTCTAGCTCCGTCCATGTCCTTGCAAATGGCAAGATTTCATTCTTTTTTATGGCTGAGTAATATTCTGTTGTGTGTGTATGTGTGTGTGTGTGTATGTGCCTCATCTTCTTTATCCATTCACCAGTCGATGGGCACTTGGGCTGTTTCCATAATTTGGCTATTGTAGATAATGCTGCTATAAACATTGGGGTGCTTTGGATAAATACCCAGTAGTGCAATTGCTGGATGGTGGGGGTAGTTCTATTTTTAACTTTTTTGAGGAACCTCCATACTGTTTTCCAGAGGGGCTGTAACAGTTTGCCTTCCTTAGGAGTGCTATTGCTGGGTCATACAGTAACTCTGTTTAACTTTTGGGTAACTGTTGTCCAAAGTGGCTACACCATTTCCCTTTACCACCAGCAAAGCTGAGGGTTCCAATTTCTCCCCTCCTTGCCAATACTTGTCACTGGCTATCTTTTTGATTATAGCCATCCTAGTGGGCATGAGGTGGTATCTCACTGAGGTTTAGATGTTCATTTTTCTGATAGCAATGGATATTGAGCATCTTTTCATGTGTGTATTGGCCATTTGTGTATATTCACTGGAGAAACGTCTATTCAAATCCTTAGTCCACTTAAAAAATTGGCTTGTTTGGGTTTTTTAATTTTTGAGTTGTAAGAGTTTTTAAAAATATATTCTAGGGTGCCTGGGTGGCTCAGTTGGTTAAGCGACTGCCTTCGGCTCAGGTCATGATCCCGGAGTCCCTGGATCGAGTCCCGCATTGGGCTCCCTGCTCGGCAGGGAGTCTGCTTCTCCCTCTGACCCTCCCCCCTCTCATGTGCTCTCTCTCTCATTCTCTCTCTTTCAAATAAATAAATAAAAAATCTTAAAAATATATATATATTCTAGATACAAGTCCTTTATCAGATAGACAATTCGCAGATATTTCCACACATTCTGTGGGAGCATGCACAAAGTTTAAATGTTGATGAAGCTCAATGTATCTATTTTTTTCTTTTGTCACTTTTGCTTTTATTTTCAGTGTCATTTCTAAGAAAACATTGCCCAATCCGAGGTCATGAAGATTTATGCCTATGTTTTCTTCCAAAAAATGCTATAGTTTTAGCTCTTACACTAAGGTCTTTGATCCATTTTGAGTTAATTTTTGTATATGGTGTGAAGTAGGGGTCCAGCTTCATTCTTTTGTATCTGGACATCTGGTTGCCCCAGAACAACGGGAGAAGACTATTCTTTCCCCCACTGAATTGGCTTGGCACCTTTGTTGAAAATCAGTTGCCCACGAATGTAAGGGTTAAATTCTGGGCTCTCGATTCTTTCATTGATCTCCATGCCTGTCTTCATGCTAGTGCCACACTGTCTTGATCTTTGTAGCTTTTTGGTAAGTTTTGAAATGAGGTCATGTGCGTCCTCCAATTGTGTTCTTCTTTTTCAAGATCTTTTTGGCTACTTGGGTCTCTTGCATTTTCAAATGAATGGTACGATCAGCTTGTCAATTGCTTCAACAAAGGCATCTGGAATTTTGATCGAGATGGCGTTGAATCCGTAGATTAATTTGGGTAGTACTGCCATCTTAACAGTATTATGTCTTCCAGCCCATGATCATGGGATGTCTTTCAATTTATTTAGGTCTTCTTAAACTTTTCAAAATGTATTATAGACTTAAATATTTAAATCTCATAGTTTTGTTAAATGTATCCTTAAGTATTTTATGATGTTTATTGCAAATGGAATTATTTTATTTTATTTACAGATGGTTTATTACTGATATATAGAAATACAACTGATTTTTGTATATCTGACATTGCATCCTGCAACTCTGCTTAACTCGTTCTTTTTTTTTTTTTTTTTAAAGATTTTATTTATTTATTTGAGAGAGAGAGAATGAGAGACAGAGAGCATGAGAAGGAGGAGGGTCAGAGGGAGAAGCAGACTCCCTGCCGAGCAGGGAGCCCGATACGGGACTCGATCCCGGGACTCCAGGATCATGACCTGAGCCGAAGGCAGTCGCTTAACCAACTGAGCCACCCAGGCGCCCCTTAACTCGTTCTTAAGTCTGAATGCTTTTTTGTTGTTGTTGTTTCTGTTGTTTGCCTCTGCAGATTCTTGAGGATTTTTTTTTTTTTTTACAAGATCGTGCCATTTGCAAATAGAGGCAGTTTTATGTCTTCCTTTCTAATCTGGTTGCCTTTTATTTCTTTTTCTTGCTTCATTACCCTAGCTAAAACCTCCAGCACAATGTTGAATAGAAGTGGCAAGAGTGGATATCCTTGTCTTGCTTCTGATCTCAGAGGAGAAAGCATTCAGTCTCTCAACATTAAGTATGATGTTAGCTGTGGGTTTTCCATACATACCTGCCCTTTATCAGATTGAAGAAAATCCCTTCTATTCCTCATTTTTGAGGTGTTTTTTTTTTTATCATGAAAGGATGATTTTTTTGTCAAATACTCCCCCCGCCCCTTTTTTTTTAAGTAGGCTCCATGCCCAACATGGGGCTTGAACTCATGACCCTAAGATCAAGAGTCACATGCTCCACTAACTGAGTCAGCCAGGTGCCCCTGTCAAATATTCTTTTTGTACCTATTGAAATGATTGTGTGGTTCTTGGCATATTACTTTGTGTTTTTTGATATGTTAAACCAATCTTGCCTTCCTAGGATAAATCTCACTTGGTTGTGGTATAGAATCCTTGTTATATGTTGCTGGATTTGTTCTTTGTTGTTGAAAAATGTTATGTCTACATTCATAAGAGATATTGGTCTATGGTTTTCTTTTGATGTCTTTGGTTTTGATATCATGGTAATACTGGTCACAAAGAATCATTTGGGAGGCATTCTCTCCTTTTGTATTTTTTGGAAGAATATATAAAGAATTGGTGTTCGTTTTTCTTTAAATGTTAGGCAGAATTCACCAGTGAAGCCATCTGTGCCTGGGCTTTTCTTCGAAGGAGGTTTCTTTAATTACAAATTCAATCCTTTAAAATTTAATGAGGATTTTTCAATGGCCTAACATATGGTCTATCCTGGAGAATGTTCCATGTGCACTTGAGAGGAATGTTTTCTGCTCTTGTTGGGTGAAGTGTTCTCTGCATGTCTGTGAGGATTGGGTCGGTTTATAGTATAGTTCAAGTCTTCTATTTCTTTGTTAATCTTCTGCCTTATTGGAAGTATAGTATGGGAGTCTCCAGCTATTATTCTTGAATAGCTTAGTTCTTCTTGCAATTGTCAGTTTTTGCTTCGTGAATTTCAGAGCTCTGTTGTTACGTGTTTATAATGATTATATCTCCTTGATTGATTGACTGTTACCATTATAAAATGTCCTTTGTCTCAAGTACAGTTATTGTCTTAATGTCAATTTTGTCTGATATTAGCATAGCCATTCCAGTTCCTTTTTGCCTACTATTTGCATATATATCTTTTTTATTTATTTTTTTACCTTCAATCTACTTGTATCTTTGTATCTAAAGTATGACTACTGTAGACAGAATACAGATGGATTATTTTTTAAATTTGTTCTGCTCCTTTCAACTTTTTGATTGGAGTGTTTAGTTCACTCACATTTAATATAATTACTGATAAGCCAGGGCTTAATGTAATTACTGATAAGGTCTCTGCAATTTTGCTATTTGTTTCCCATGTGTCTATGTCTTGTTTTTACCTCTATTCCACTATTACTACTTCCTTTTGTGTTAAGTAGAAACTTCTTTAGCGTACCATTTCAATTCCCTTGTTCTTTCTTTTACTGCATTTTTTGGGCTTATTTTCTTTGTGGTTGCCCTGGGGGTTATAAATAACATCTTAATTAATTAATTAATTTATTTATTTTAAGATTTATTTATTTGAGAGAGAGAATGAGATAGAGAGAGCATGAGAGGGGGGAGGGTCATAGGGAGAAGCAGACTCCCCACTGAGCAGGGAGCCCGATGCAGGACTCGATTCCGGGACTCCAGGATCATGACCTGAGCCGAAGGCAGTCGCTTAACCAACTGAGCCACCCAGGCGCCCAATAACATCTTAATTTAAAACAAAATTAATGTCAACTAATTTCAACAGTAAACAAAAACTTAACTTCCGTATACCTCTGCTCCTTAACCCCTTCTCTGCACTACTGATGTTGTTATACCATATAAATATAAAGAACAAATTACACCTCTCACACATCATACACCCACCAGCACGGGCTTGTAGTTATTATTTTATGCAATTATCTTTTAAATAAGAAAGGGCAAGAAAATACATTTATGCCTTATTTTATCTTTACTTAGGTGATTACTTCTACTTGTGTTTTTTATTTCTTTGTGTGGATTCAAGTTACTGCCTCCTGTCCTTTCACCTTAGCCTGATGGACTCCCTTTAGGAGTTCTCATAGGGCAGGTCTCCTGTAAATACCCTTAGTTGGCAAATACTCCACTAAGTATTCTTAGTTTCATCGTCAATGTCATCACTGCATCTTTATTTCTGAAGGGCAGATTTACTGAATATACAATTTCTGGTTGGCAGGCTTTTCCATTCAGCCCCTTCAATATCCCATCCCACCGATTTCTGAACTCCATGATTTCTGATGAGAAATTCACTGTTAATTTTATTGAGACAAGGAGTCACTCTTCCCTGCTTTTAAGATTCTCTTTCAGCCTTTTACTTTAGACAGTAGAACCATCTGTGATATATCTGTGTCTAGATATGGATCTCTTAGAGCTTACCCTACTTGGAATTTGTTAAGCTTCTCAGATGTGCAGATTAATTTTTTAAAAAATCAGATTTGTGAGATTTTCAGCCATGATTAGTCTTCAAATATTCCTCTGCCCTGTTCTCTCTCTCCTTCTCTTCTGCGACTGCCATTATGCGTATGTTGATAAGTTTGATGGTATCCCACAGATCTCTGAGGCTCTATTCATTGATCCTCATTCTTTTTTTTTCTTTTCTCTCTGTTGCTCAAACTGGATGCTCTCAATTTGCCTGTCTTCCAGTTGGCTAATTCTTTCTTCTGCCAGCTCACATCTGCTGTTGAGTTCCTTACTGAATTTTTCGTTCTAATTATTGTATTGCACTTTTCAACTCCAGAATTTCTATTTGGTTCTTTTTGTAAGTTCCCTTTATTGATATCCCTATTTGGTAATACATCATCTCATACTTTCCTTTAGTTTTTTGAACATATTTAAAATAGCTGATAAAACCTTTGTCTAGTAGGTCCAATGTCTTGGCTCCCAAGAGGACTGGTTCCTGTGTATAGGACATATATTTCTATTTTCTTAATGACTTTTTTTTAAATTGAAACTGGAAATTTTTAGTAATCCTTTGTGGCAGCTCTGGAAATCAGACTCCCCTCCTCTCCACAGCTTTTGCTTTTGCTGTCTGTTGTTAACTGTTTGTCTAGTGACTTCCCTGGACTAATCCTATAAAGTCTTTATTCTTCGTTGCACATGGCCATTGAAATCTCTGCTTGGTTAGCTTAGTGGTAAGATTTTTATTACACAGTTTCTTAAATGCCTTGAATCAGTTAGTCTCCCAGCATTTGCAGAGGGCCTGTATGTGTGTTGGGCATACTTTCTGTGCTGTGGCAGGTAGTTTATAATTGCCTTAGCTTTCATTTCTGCTTTCGCAGATCTTCAAAGTCAGCCAGAGTTGAGAGATGAGGGCCTTCTCAGGTATTTCTTGGGCATACACACTGTTTTGCATGTGTGCAAGGCCTTCTAGATTCCCAGGACTATATCAGAGCTTTTTATGGACAGCTGATAGCCCAGTTTTTTCCTTTAAGTTGTTTGGTTAGCCTCTTTTATCCCCAGATGGCAAAACTGCCTCAGTGACTGTGATGTTAAAGAATTGCCGCTGATTGTTTTTGACAAATGCCTTGGCGATGTACTAAGTGAGCTCTCAGGTCAGATAAAGACAGGGCCTACCAATGGAGCTTTCCAGCTAGCTGTCAGACAGGCCAAATGGTGACCATTCGCTGGGAATGGGACTTCAGGGAAGCTCTAAACCCATCTGACCCCTCCAGTGACTCCTGGGCTGTGAGGCTGGTGGTTTTCCTAGCTATCATAGTTGCAAGGCTGTTGGTTTCCAAGGCCAACCACAGAACTGGGGGAGGAGGATAGGATTAGGTTAAGTTAAAACATTGCAAGACTCACTATTCTCATTGAGATTTAGCCATTAAAATCTATCTATCTATCTATCTATCTATCTATCTATCTATCTATATCTATCTATCCCTGGGTTGTTGTCTTTCATTAATTTCCAGAGTCCTAAAAAAGCTCATTTTGACAATTTTTGATAGTGTTCCCATTGCTTTTATGGAGGAGCAAAATTTCAGATATCATTTCTCTCCCATTCTGAAAGTGCTTCCATAGATATATGAAATTGGACAACTTGTTTTTTTCTTTCATAACTGCCTTTCTCTATGTATGTTGATGCTTAGTTTATTCATTGTTAACTGCTGAATAGTTTTTTTTTTTTAAGATTTTATTTTTAAGTAATCTCTACACACAACATGGGGTTCAAACTCACGACCCTGAGATCAAGAGTCACATGCTTTTCTGACTGAGCCAACCAGGCGCCCCTGAATAGTATTCTAATTTGTAAATAAACCACAGCTTATTAATCTACCCTTTTAGTAAAGACAGTTACTGTTTTCTGATTTTTGTTCTTATCAATAATACTATAATAAACATATTTGTGCAGGTCTCTGTGTACACATGTGAGAGCTTCTATGGGGCATACATCTAGAAATGTATTCACTGAGGCATAGGGTATGTGTATCTTTAGTTTTACTTGATATTTCCAAATTTCTTTTTTTTTTTTTAAGATTTTATTTATTTATTTATTTATTTGACAGAGAGAAACACAGCAAGTGAGGGAACACAAGCAGGGGGAGTGGGACAGGGAGAAGCAGGCTTCCCGTGGAGCAGGGAGCCCGATGCGGGGCTCGATCCCAGGACCCTGGGATCATGACCTGAGCTGAAGGCAGATGCTCAATGACTGAGCCACCCAGGTGCCCCGATATTTCCAAATTTCTAGTCCACCAGAAAATGCCAACTCACCAGGAACAAGTAGGAGTTCTAATTTTTGTCACATTCTTGACAACACTTGGAATCATCAGATTTTGTTCATTTTTGATAACCTAATGGGTATGAAATGGTATCTCATTGTTTCTTAATTTGTATTTGGAGGTGGATATTAGCCTGGGAAGGTATAGAAAAGCCAATGGGAGTGAGTATTCTCAGTGAAAAATGTATCTTTTAGCTTGTCTCTCTGAGGCCAGACCCTAATGGGCAACTCTGCTCCTCTCCTCCCACACCTGCAGATCTTTTCCCAGGTGAGCTTCAGATGAGATCACAGTCCCCCGTGACCTCTCGATAGCAGCCTCGTGAAATCCTAAGCAGAGGGCCAAAATAAGCCTTGTCTGAACTCCAGATCCACAGGAACTGTAGGATCAGAAATATGTGTTGTTCAAAGCCTCTAAGTTTGAGGAAATGTTGCTATGCAGCAATAGATAATATGAGAGGGATGGACAGGTTGACAATCTTTGGGATCCTGTGGGTCTCCTTTAGTGGGTCTGGGCTCCACCCCATGAGAGAACAGAGGACCAAAGTCCCAAAGACCATCATCTGTCTAGTTTTCTGTTTCCCTGATGTCATGCCTCTGTAGGCGGGCACCATGTCTATACTCCGGGTGCCCCGTGCAGTGTGTGGCACAGCATGGGTGACCCATCATTATATGTCAAATCCTAAATTGATGAGTGAGATCCAATGGCCCTCAGAGGATCAGTGGAAGCCCAGCTGCAAAACACAAAGATCCTCAGGAAAAAGGTCAGAGTCTGAGGCTGAATTAGCCCATTTGGTCTCTTTTGATGAGGAACGACAAGGGAGCCCCATGGGAAGCATGAGCATTACCCTGACCATGACTGTGACCTCTGGTGAGCACTGGGTCCTGATGAAGGCATTAGGGAAGTGTAGGGCAGTGGTTAGTGCAAAGGCTCTGGAGCCCGTTGGATTTGGCCCAAGAGCTTGACTCAGCCCTTTCCTGGTTCCTTTTCATTGCTAAGCCTCAGTTTCTCATCTGTGAAATGGGGCTAGTATTCATGCTTCCCTTGCAGGGTTGTTGTGAGGATTAAGGAACACATGTAAAATTCTTAGTACATAGTAAATGCTCAGCTAAGACTTCTCATGAGAAACATACTCAAACAGTTCACCTTTGGGTAAGCTGGTGAGTCCCAGGCAGCTCAAGATACGTAGACTGGAGTCCAGTTTCCTTTCCTGGGGCCACAGGAAGCTGCCTCCTCCTAACACATGCCAAGGAGAAGAGGAAACTTGGAAGGAGGCCTGGGCAGTGGGGGTTTGGGGGGGAAGGGGAGGGATGATGCTCAGAAATCACAAGTTCCTCTTTCTCTTTCTTAGAGAAATGCTGCCCAGGCCCAAAGAGTTACAGCAGACAGGACCAGTCAGACAAGTAAACACAGTCATAGTTGTGCAATTGAGGTAATTGGAGGGGTACACAGAATACCCACCCTCCCACCCCCAAATCACCCACAGGCCTCTCACTGCACCTGAGATTTTGAGAAGAACATTCACTGCACATCTGTTTTGTGCTTTACAAGCTACTTTAGTAGCTAATTTGGTCACTGCAACAATGCTATGAGGTAGGTATTTACGATTAGTCCCATTTTGCAGAGGAGGAAACTGAAGCCTGGTGGTTATGGGGCTGTGAGTTAGGCAGGTCAAGGGCTTCTCCGACTTGGTTTTTTGGTGTTCTAGGGTCCCTGGGATGCTGGAAGGTGGAAGGGGGTTAACAGGGTGGGTGGCCATGAGCCTTGGGTTCCCCACACACCTCCACCAGGTCCTCCGCACTCTCTTCTGTCTCTAGAGTATAAAGCATTCAATTTGCCAGGGCACGTGATACAACAGTAAAACCAACCAAGAATCTCTTGAATATCTATTGTGCATCAAGCCCAGAGTGGGGGTGTGTTGGGGGGGGTCACTTCTGGGACTGTAAGAGGAGCATACAAAACAACCCACTTGTGAAAACTTGAAGAACAATAAAAAATTAAGTAACGGCTCCGTCTAGCAACAGATGAGCTGTCCCACAGCCGCATCTGGTTCCCTAATTAATTGCTTCAGCAGTGACTTGGGTGGTCAAGGGAGAGCACGGATCTGTTTAGCTGAGTAACCCAGCACCACCCATTATCAGCAACAAGGAGCAGGAGCCTGGGGTGATGAAACCCGGGTTGGGCAAGTTTGAACAGGGAGGAGACATAAGGAAGACACTCTGCGAGGTGCTACGGACTGGCTAGGTGCAGAACTGCCCCTCTGAATGGGGGGTTGGGGGGCAGCCCCAGAGTCTGGTATACCTCCACAGTCACTGCAGGTCTTCACCTGGTAGATGAGAGCTCACCTTTGGAAAAGCCCTCCCCCACCCCTCCTGCACCTCTTCTTATCCCTCTACCTCTTGCTGGCTCACAGACCCCACTGGACAGAGACCACACGATGGACCATGCTGCAGCCCGGGGTGAAATCCCAGCCTCACCAATCTGTTCCTTAATTGCTTGGACAATAATAACACCCACCTAATGGGGCTGCCTGGGGAGCGGGCTAGATGATGCACATAAAGGGCCTGGTGTCATTCGTTCCTGGCACGTGGCAAGATCTCCATAAGTTATTGGTTACTATCAGCAGCCACATTCAACATGGGCAGGCTGGGAACAAGGTCTTCTTGGGTTTTTATTCACTCATTTAACAAGCGTTTAATGGGCACCTACCTACTCTGTGCTAGTCACTGCCCTGGGAGCTGAGAGCAGAGGTTGGAAAGTGGATTTTCCTTAAGCAGCTCCTGGTCTGCGGGGAGGCAGAATTGAAAACGATTCCAGCTCTGTGTAAGCATTAGAACGTCTGCTCGGTAACAACAAGGCTAGTTACTATTTACTGAGTACCTGCCACGGGCCAGTGATGATGCGCTCTACATGCATGGTTATCTCATTTGATCCCTACGAGAGCCTTCCTTTTACAGATGGGGAAGCTGAGGTCGGCAAGGCTCCGAAAGGCCAAGTCTTCCACCCAAGGTCACGTGGCCAGTGGTGGCATTCTGGGCTTCCAATCCAGGGGGGATGAGAATTCCCCAAAGGTTGCAACACATGTAAAGTTTTGGGGGCTTGCAAGATCACAGAGAAGTCAGGATGGACAAAATGTAAAATGCCTTGAACTATGGGCCCCTGGCAGCTGGTCATTCATGCCTTGAAGCAGAACTACCAGGATGAAGCAAGCCTTTGGCTCCTAAGTTCTAGCCTCACAACTGATCAGGGTTTTTTTTAAGATTTTATTTTATTTATTTATTTATTTATTTATTTATTTGAGAGGGGAAGCGTAGAGGGGGTAGGGAGAGGGACCAGCAGATTCTGGTGCTGAGTGTGGAGCCCGATGTGGGGCTCAATCTCACGACCCTGCGATCAAGACCTGAGCTGAAATCAAGTCAGAGGCTTAACCAACCGAGCCACCCAGGTGCCCCACGACTGATGAGTTTTAAGCGTTTTACATTTATTAGATGTGTTAATATATGTGAAGCACTTAGGTTTAGGCTTAGACTTTGGTGTGGGTTTGGGTTTATGCCTGGCCCAAAGTCAGTGCTCTGGAGTGTTAGCTGCTGTGGAATATCTCAGCAGGCCTGGCTTTTGCATGGTTCAGAGATGCATGAATTTTAGTTGCCTCGCTTAAACAGTAACACCCACCCCCCCCACCCCGCCCCGCCCCACGACATGGCTGAGACGGCACTGAGCAGGGCACAGGAAGTGGGAGTCCTCACACAAAGCACAGACTTTTGCTGCTAGCCCTTCAGTCCCCCAAGCTCTACGTAAATAATAGTTATGCATCATCATCAGTAACCGACTGTGTCACCTTCTTTCAAAGTCCGCTCCCGATTGGTCACCAGGCACCTGCTGCTCAGGTCATCTACGGACAGCAAAGCGTGTCTCTGTGTTTCCTCCTTGCCTCTAGGGGATCACCCATGTGACATTTTACACAAATAGGTAATAAAAAGAAGAACCTGGCCAGCAAAGATGAAAAGTGGAGTGTGGCAAAGAAATAAAAAGTAACTCCGGCAGGGCTGGAAATGAAAGTTGAATTGAACCTCAGGGGGCTTTGTATTAGTCAGGCTTCTCCAGAGAGAATGAACCAATAGAAAATCTATGTATCTATCTGCCAGTTATGATGCACATAAAAGTTCTGATGCACAGATATGACATGTACATACATTCTCTAGACAGATAGACACACAGATAGTAAATAGAGGATGGTAAACCCAAAACCTGCAGTGTAGGCTGGCGGACTGGAGACCCAGGTGATGCTGCAGCTTGAGTCCAAAGGCCACCACCTGGTGGCTGGATTCCCTCTTCCTCCTGGGAGGCCAGTCTTTTCCTATTGAGGCCTTCAACTGATTGGACGAGGCCCACCCACATTATGGAGAATAATCTGCTTTACTCAAAAATCCACCAATTTACGTGTTAATTGCAGCTGAAAAATACCTTCACAGACATATCCAGAATAATGTTTGACCAAATATCCAGGTACCGTGGCCCAGCTAATTTGACACAAAATAACCATGAGGGGATTATTGGCTTATAGAAGAAATAGAAGATCCTGGGAATGTTGACACCATCTGTATCTCAGAGGCTCTAGAACTGCCACCAGAGGAAGGCAGATTTGCTGACATAAATGAGGGAAGTAGTTGTGATGAAAAGGATGAAGACATCTCAGAGGAAGTGAGGCCAGCAGGAACTCTCAGAATTTCATGACACCGAAAGTACAAAGGATAAAATGTTGGAAGCTGATCCGATCTGAGAAAGGACTATGACAATTTGCCAAGGCATATAAAAGATGCGCGCTCTGTAGTATTAGTTAAACAACCAGAAGAAGCAGGCAAGCACTGTTCAAACTATTCTTGACAATTTTTATACAAAGAAATACAACACTTCAATTCTCAGGGTTTCCAATGTTCTAAATTAAAGTCTATTAAATACGTGTTCATTTTGCTATCTTTTCATTTCTTCCAACATTTATAACTGACAGTAAGAGAGTTTTCAATGTTTGGACAAAAAAAAAAAAAGGTTAAAGATCACAGAGTAAGAATCTCATTGATTCGGACGCCTGGGTGGCTCAGATGGTTAAGCGTCTGCCTTCGGCTCGGGTCATGATCTCGGGGTCCTGGGATCGAGTCCCACATCGGGTTCCCTGCTCAGTGCAGAGCCTGCTTCTCCCTCTCCCTCTGCCACTCCCTCTGCTTGTGCTCTTCTGTCTATCTCTCTGTCAAATAAATAAATAAAATCTTTAAAAAAAAAAAAGAATCTCATTGATTCTTAAGATCGTTTTGCGCCATTTCAGCTCGTGCAGTTATCCTTACAGGATGCACTGCCATGCAAAGCAAGGGCTGTCTGCTTTATTCATGGCACCCACATCAACATTACCACTGTCGACACCATCATCACTGCCACCAAGCAGGCCTGGCAGATGCCCCAGGATGCCAGGCTCGACGTCTAGCTCCTTCCGACACCCTTTTCTGACTCAGGACATGGGGCCCCTTGCAAAATGCCAAGCCAAGGCCCTGCCCTGCCCTGGCCAACACTCTCCTCCCTCTCTTCGACGGCTGTGGGATCCTCTGCAGCCGCAAGAAGTTCCCAAGGAGGACAACTCGATTTACACACCCATAAAAATAACTCAGGGGTGATAAACAGCCCCACGTCTCCAGGCTAAGCCACTCTTACGCAACCTGCCTTGATTTCACAAGCCTTCCATGGCACTGCAAGGCGTCACTGAGGCCGACGGAGAAGTACGCCCTGGCTGACACCACGGGGCAGCAGGGGATGGGGGGCGGGGGCCCTCTGGTCATAATGCCTGGAGACAAATGACTTTGGCTGTGGGACTTGGGTTGGTTCATTCACAACAGAAGATGCACTGAAATGGCACAGTCAACTGATGATGGATGGATGGATGGATGGATGGATGGATGGATGGATAGATGGATGGATGGATGGATGGATGGATGGATGGATGGATGGATTGAAATATGTGATATTTCTTTTTACTTTGTTTTATTTGGGGCAGGATATATGAGTATTGATGGTCATAGTAGAAGACTCAGAATACACACGGGCCAAAGGGAAAAAAAAATCAAAACTACTCCGAGTCCAAGCCCAGGAAGCGCCGCTCTGTGGTTTCCCCATCCGTAAACTGGGGATAACAGTAGCAGCCACTTGGCAAAGTTGCTCCAAGGACAGAAGCTTTCCATTCTCCTCTGTAAAAGGGACTGAGAGGAAGGCCCTTGTGGTTAAATCTTTGTGCACAGCCTTAATTGTTTCTTATGGATAAATTCTTGGGAGAGCAACAATAGCATCAAAGGGGATAGGATGCACATTTGGATGGCTTGTTCATCCCCTTCCAAGGCAGGAGACTGATTTAAACGGGCTACTTGGGGGGCACCTGGGTGGCTCAGTCATTAAGCGTCTGCCTTCGGCTCAGGTCATGATCCCAGGGTCCTGGGATCGAGCCCCACATCGGGCTCCCTGCTCCGTGGGGGGCCTGCTTCTCCCTCTCCCACTCCCCCTGCTTGTGTTCCCTCTCTCACTGTGTCTCTCTCTGTCCAGTAAATAAAATCTTTAAGAAAAATAAATAAATAAAATAAACAGGCTACTTGGGGCCTCCGTTGAAGTAAGAATTGGTACCATTGTCAAACGTGCTGCTCCCCTCAGGGAGGAGAGGCCCAGGAGGGTTAAGCCTCCGGCCTGGGCCTCTCACTGATTGTCTCGACCAGAATGTCAGCTCCGTGAGGGCAGGGATGGTATCTGTCCTATTCACTGCTGGATCCCCACTGCCTCCCACAAAGACTGAATCAACGTAGAAGAGCCAACTGGGACCAACTGGGACCAACTGAAGTCCTAAGTTCTCTATATAGTTCTGCTCACCTCTTTATATAGACACCAATCTGGATTCCTTTACCATGCAGGCTTTGTTAAATTCTATAATGAATAAAATATTAGCCAACACACTTCAAAGAGAAAAGGAGGGTGCGAGACACTCCCCAGAAGGAGAAAGCTGGAACAAAGCAAGCCAGTCAGGAGAGGCGAAAATAAATAAATGCATCATTTGTATTGTCATTTGATTGACACGTCTTGAATCATTTATGGCGAGCTCCACCTCCTTCTAATAATATGGAAATCGGAAACATGTTGCTTTCAGGCATGATTACGAGTGTGTTTCAGAGGATGTTCACAGGTGAGGGAGACGGATGTTGGTGGTGGCGCAGCCATGAAGGAAGGCGTCCTGTGATTTATGGGTTTCAAAGCGCGGCCACTGGGGGCTTCCCAAGCTGGGTCAGAGAGGGAAACGTCCCTTGTCCTTGTAAAAATGATCACCCAGTCATCAAATATTTATCGAGCATCCACGATGCACCAGGCACTGCGCTAGATGCCAGGGCTACACAGGACTGAGTGTTCACTTCGCTGAGATAAAATACTGCATAAGTGCCTAGGGTATCCGTGGCACCACGTGGGATGCCATGCCAACAGGAAATCAACAGAAGGGTCTGGAAAGCGAGACAGATGCAGAAACAAGTAGCCACCCCGCCCCCCCAACCACCCCAGCAGGGCTGACTCTTTCTAAATAACGCTTCCTGCGCGTCCGCGGCTCCCATTCTCCCAGATTCCGTAGAAGTCACAGGTTGAGGAGTCTTCTAGACTCAGGCTGACCCAGCTGTGGCTCCTGGCTCTGCAACTTACTGCAGACAGTGACTCATCCTTCTCAGTCTCCTTTTCCTCATCTGTAAGAGGGAGGACTGTCAGCTAAAACAGGAGTTGCCTTGTTAGTATAAGTATATCCAGGCTAGAGTTGGGATATACTTATACTAAAAAAAAATTAGTGTTCATTGTTCCTCTGAAATTCCAATTGAATTTGATGCCTGTTGTTTTGTTTTTTCACTAAATCTCGCAACTCTAGAAGGGGAGACTGTAATGGGTTTTGATGGATGCCTCTCAAGAGCATGGAGTTGAGTAAAAAAAGCAACAGAATGGGATTCCCTGCTCAATAACATTTATATAAATTAAATGCACACAAAATGGTATGGATTTTCACTTACAGGTAAATAAACATGGAGTGCTGGTCTCTGGCAGGTGGTCAGATGTTCTGCAAGGACATGTAGTAAATAAGTGGGTGCTGAGGTTGAGGGTGGCCGCTGAAGAAGAGCGTGGCAGTGGAGGAAAAATCATAATAATACAAAATAAAATAGGAAGGGTCTTGCACAGAGAGATGATAGTACGCACCAAGGGTGTGCACTCATCCATGGCCTTCCAGTGACTGCCCTGCCCAGATGTCAGACAGGAGGATTCAACTTTCAGTCTTAAGTTGACCACATGTAGGCCATGTGACTTCAGGCAAGAGACTTCTCTGGAATGTTTTCCAGCACCTCTGACCAATTCTCTGATTCTCTGTACATCTGCTGGGTGTCCACAATTCCATTCAATTCTGCCACTAACTACCCGGAGCTAGCACAGCGCCCAGGTTAAGGGGGCTCAGTCCCATAAGACCACCCCCACTTTAGACACCAACCCGAACCCAGGATGTTACTTGTGCTTCTGACCAACCAGGTTTAAATCAGGGATTCTCATGCCCTGCACCCTGTCCCCCACTTGGGTTTGATAATCTGCTAGAATGGCTCACAAGGAACTCGGGGAAACATTTACTTATTATAAAGGCTATATAGGTTTCTTATAAAGGATGCAGGTGAATAGCCAGATGAAGTGGTACATAAAGCGAGTTCTGGAAGGGTCCCGAGTACAGAGGCTTCTGTCCCTACAAAGCTGGGGTGCACCACCCTCCTGGCACAGGGGTACCTTCACCAACCTGGAAGTTCATCAATTCACCCTGTTGAAGAGAAATTTAATCTCTGATCCCCCTTCTTCCCAGAGGTCTGGGGGGATGGGATGGAAAGTTCCATCCCCCTAATCTCCTGGTCTTTCTGGTGACCAGCCCCATCCTGAGGCTATCTAGGAGCCCTGCCCTCGGTCACCTCATTAGAATAAACTCAGGTGTGGCTGAGAGGGACTTGTGGTGAAGAACAAAAGATGCTCCTCTAGGCTGTATCACTCTGGAGGTTTTCGGGAACTGGGGACAGAACCCAAATAAGGTAACAAAAGATAATCCTCTGGCTCTTATCACTTCGGAAATTACAAGGGTTTTAGGAGTTGTGTGCCAGGAACAGGGTACAGGACAAAGACCAAATACGTATTTCTTATTCCATCACAACATCACAACTTGCTTTTGCTGTCTCGGGATTCTCTTCTGGGGTGATAGTGAGCCATCTCCCAGGGAGGGTTGTGGTCTAACCATTTAGATATGACACCTGAACAGGACTGGGCACATTGTCTGATAGTCATCATAGAGATATTAGCAGCAGGAATTAATTATTCATGCTAACCCAGAGGGAGACGGTCTCATTCTCTCTCTCTCTCTCTCTCTCTCTCTCTCACACACACACACACACACACACACACAATCTTCATTTAGCTCAATGCAACAGCCATTTCTCTGGTGCTTAAGATGGGTCAGGCACTGTGCTAGGTGCTGGGGTTCCAGAAATGAATGATATATAACTCTTGTCCTTACGAAGCTCACAACTGAGGGGGGAAACCACAGAAGAGGTCACAATCCAGTCAGGTGTTTCATGCACAAGTAGACATGGACTCACGGACCCATGTCACCCGGGAGCCCGGGGTGAGAGGTGGCGAATGCAGCTCTGCACTTGACCACTAGACCGATTAAGATCCAAACTTCAGATGCACGGGCATTCGGATCCATGTCACTTCTTGGGGGATGTGGTTTTTCTGAGAGCCATGCTGTCACGAGAAGGGAAAGAGGGGAGAAGGACTGGGCTGTGGAAGGAGCTAAGAGAGCCGGTCTCAGCCTGGTCCCAGGGGAGCTCTGGAGTGAGAGCCACACCACCCAGTTATTCCCCTGGGATGTGGTAAGCAGACGGGCCTTTTGCACCCTTGTCTGTCAGTCCTTGGCTGTGGGCTGCTCTGGGAGTGAGGGCAGACCAGACGAGGCAGCTCCCACTTGGCTGGGTGCAGCGGAGGGGGTTGCAGTAGTCCCATAAAGGGATAATGGCAAGGCACCAACAGCATCCTTGAACTTCTCATCCTCCACCCCTGACCCTTCATATCAGGTCGACTCCCAGGCCCAGCAAAATTGCAGGTAGAGAAGTCAAGCTTGAGAATCACAGACGTTCAGCTGAAAAGACCCTTCCAGATCACCTAATCCACCTCTGGTCTTCCAGCTGAGGTCTGGAGAGGTCCATACATTTGCCTAAGGTGTGGGTCGCGAACTCCATTCCCATAGGCGCCAGCCCACAGAAACTATGCCATCTAAGACTCTAAGGCATGGTGGAGACGGGACAGGCGGGAGAGAAGGGGCCCCTCTGACGGGACAGCAGCACCCTGTTTCCCACAGCTCTGAGGGAACAAGGACCGAGAGTCGTCAGGGCCTCTGAAATTCTCCAGAGAAGCTGGAAATGTGTGTGTGTGTTTCATGGAAAAATCTCTGTTTTGAAATGTTGGCAACTAAGTGGAGATTCTTAAGAACAACGTGTGAGCCAAGGAAAATATGTCAATAGGCTAGACGGGGCCCTGGAGTCACCAGTGTGCTATCCTGGCCCCTGGCCCCACAGCACATCCTAACACAGCCAGGCTTCCTGGGCCAAGGTGCTTTCTATCATGCCAGTAAGAGGACGAGAGGAAAAACATGACAAGGGTGGAGGGAAGATGAGGGCCCCCGAGGAGGGAAATGGGAGTCGAAAGATGGGGAGAACTGCCAGGGGTGCATACCCAGAGTCTCCAGTGTGATTTGGAAGGGGAAGCCCCGTGGCAAGCTATTATTTTGTTGTAATTGAGGTGAAATTCATATACTATAAAACGAACAGTTTTAAAGTGTGCCGTTCAGTATCCTCACAGCGTTGCGCACCCCCCACCTCTACCCAGTTCCAGAACATTCTCCTCGCCCCCAACAGAAACCCTGTCCCATCCAGCAGTCATTCCCCCCTCCCTCCAGCCTCTGGCAACCTCGAATCTTTCTGCCTGTGTGCATCTGCCTGCTCTGCACATTTCACATTGACGGAATCATACAATACTTGACCTTCTGCATCTCTCGCTTAGCATGATGTCTTCAAGATTCAGCCATGTCGTGGCGGGTGTTCATGCCTGGTCCCTTTTTGTGGCTGAATCATATTCCATTGTTGGATAGTCCACATTTTGTGTACCCATCCATTGATGGATCGATGGATCCTTGCGTGTGTCTAGCTTTGGCTGTGGTGAACACGGCCAGGACTCACTTTTTAAGGGGAGCTAACCCCGCTGTGGTGTTTTGGGACACGGGGCAGACTGACGCAAAACAGTACAGTGCCTACGGCCCGCAAACGGGCCTCGGTTTCTTTCAATTAAATCTGAAGGAAAAAGAAAGGCCTTCTAGGGTTGAAGAGAATGTTTTCATTTGGCCTGGATTACATTTGTCTGTATCCCAGCGCAGCCATAAAATATAATTATGGAGGAAGTGGCCCACAAAGGCACAAGTGGCCCTGGAGGGCCACAGAACCATCAAGGATTCCGGAGTGGGAAGAACCACGGGGGGGCCTCCTGGTTGCCCCACTTACCAGCCTCGTGAATGTGCACGCAGGGCCCCGTGCTTCACCCTGTTCCATGCTGCCTTCCCGGCTGCCAGCTCAGGGCCTGGCACCTAGGATGTATTCGATACAGAGTTTTTGGAAAGAACTGATTCATCTGCGATGAGTCACTGAGCCTCTCTGTGCCTTGATTTTGTCATCCGAGGCCTGAGGAAGAGAATGGAGGGTGGTATGGAGGGTGAGAGCCTTTGCTTGGTGCCAGGAACGGGGCCGGCCTTCGTGAATCTTCTTCCTCCGCTTGTTTTTTTTTTTTCAGCAGGATGAAGGTGATAGCCCACTTCCGAGAAGCCGACTTCCACCAAACCCGGGGTGCATTTGCTCCGTGTCTGAGGCTCGTGGCACAGAGGAAATTCTGACATCTTGGGGTCCGGAGAGAGGGGTCGCTTGGCCAGGCAAAGCCACCAAGACAACAAGCAGGAAGGGAGTGCTTTCGGGGGAAGGGTCGGTGAGTGTGTGCATGTGTGTGAGTGTGAGCACCGTGTGTGCACGTATGCCATGAGGTTGCAGCAGTGTCCACGCGGGGAAGTGTGGGTGCGTGTGTGTCTGTAAGTCTGGGTTTTGTGTGTCAGAATGGTTGTGTGCACGCACGTGCACGAGCGTGTTGTGCACGTGCGTGTGCGTGTCTGCGTGCCCCCCATGAGCATGCACACCGTGGGTGGAGGTGGTGGGAAGGAAGGGGTTGGAGGAGGGAGAGAAAAGAAGTTGCAGGTTCCGGGAATCCCGCTTTGACTGGAGCCACATTCCAGCGGGATGCTAGGGGCGGCGGCGAGTGGGGTCCGAAAGGGGAAATGGCCGCGTCTGGGTTTTGTCTTGATGAGACGAAATTCTTTGCCCAAGGCAACAGTCCCCCCCTGGGGTGTGCCATCCTCTGTGGTGACTGGGAACTCCAGAGAGCCCAGCGACCCTCTTCAAACCCAATTTGCATTAGAAATCAATGTGGGTTTCTTTCTTTTTTCTCTTGAGGCCCTAAGATGCCAAGATCCTCCGGCAAGTAATAATGATGCTTTTCAGACCACGACTTCAAACTGCTTAGCTATGATGAGTCCCCTTTTAAACACAGGAAAACTGGGGTGACTTGAAGGAATTCCACTGACAAGTCAAAGGGAGGCTGGAGCCTCCCTGCCAAGGTGACCCCAGGGGTCAAAGAAAGCTCGGCCCCACGCTGGGTCCCACTTACCTGGGGGCCACAGCACAAGGAGGCCCTGCTGGGCTCTGGACAAAAGTAAACTGAGTCTCCTGTTGATGTCTCGAGGGCAAACCCTACAGGCTGAGGGGGCAGAGTACCGTCAGAACATTCCAGAAGACACTTCTGTCTGAAGGCAGCAGAATGTCATGGAGTTAAGAGGCAGCTTATTGGTTGGAATGGGGTCTAAGTCCTGCGAGAGTGACCTTAGTTTCCTCATCTGTGAACTGTGAACCATCTGCAGGGCCAGGTATTGCTTGAGGGCTAAATACATGTGGGAAAGTTCAGCACAGTGGATGGCATATACCCAAGAAATCTTCGTCATTGGAGTTGGAGTTATAATATCATTGTCATCATCATCATCTCCCCAAGAAAAGACTACTTTCCTGGCAATGGAGATCCTGAGAATCTCAAAGCTCAGAGATTTGAGGAGGCCAAGAAAACTCATCCCACACTCCTGGATCCTCCAGCTCAGAGTTGCTGAGGGGTGGGGTCAACTCTGCAAGAACAACGCCGCCTTTCTGAGCCGTGGTCACTTCGTCTGTAAGTAATATGCTCCCGTGGGATGACAGATAGCAGACCGCAGGAGGTCCAAAATGGCGGCTCTGTTGGTTGAATCCATTCAGTCAATGAGTGGACTGGTTTGACACAATCAAAATGATTCTCTACAGTGAATCGGGGGTTTGTTCCATCCCTGAACACCGACGAAGAACCTGTTCTGTGCCAACTCACTGGGAAATGAAACAGGACCACTGTCCAATGACAGAAGGGTGCAACTGAGCAGTGATAACATAATCTGATCTTCATGCCTCTCCTGAGAGACATTTGCTCCGACAGAGGCTGACACGCTCCTGCTCAGACGCTTCCCTGCAGACGGGCCTCCCGGGAGGGTGGACCCAGCCACAGAGTCTTGAGGGAACCGCTGTGGCAGTCCCTGGAGATGCGGGGTGACAGCAGAGGCCTCTCCAATCCCAAATAGAACAACAGAAAAAGAAAAATGTCCCTGAGCTGTTGGCTGGGAGGGTGTGCCCCGACACAGAAGTGCGTTTTGGAATACTGAAGGGCAGCCTTTTTCCTCAGAAGCCCAGGGATCTCACGGCGTAAGACTCTCTGAGGTAAAACTCCCTCAGCATCACACGAAATCCAAGTAAGGGCCGCCGAGCCACCAGCTACCAGGCAAGACATCCTCAGTGTCATTTACTGACAGAAATGAGCTTCCCCCTCCTCCCCCCACTGCACACACCGCACAGAGGCCTGCAGGGCTAGTTGAGGACAGATTACAGGCGAAAAGGAACAGGGAGGGGAAGGAACTGGTCACTTGGGTCTCTGGTTCCTCTCATCCGGGGCCCGGAAGCAGCCTGGCTGTACAGCTTCCTGGGTGAGAGAGATCCTGGCAGAGAGGAGTCGAGCACAGATCAAGTTGTGACCAGAGGACAGGGCTAGGGTGTGCACCACCTCCCCTGCCTCTCCCGGGGACCCTAGCGTGAAACTCCCATCTTGCCCAAATACCTGTACTAGTCTCCTAGGGCCGCTGTAACAAAAATCCCACAAACTGGGTGTTTTAAAACAACAGAAATTTGACGTCTCACAGTTGTGGAAGTCAGAAGTCTATAATCAAGATGTCGGCAGGGCCACACTCCCTCCAGAGTCAGGAGGAGGATCCTTCCTCGCCTCTCCTAGCTCCTGGTATTGGCAGTTGTTGGCGTTCCCTGGCTTGTGGCTGCCTCACTCAGATCTCTGCCTCCATCGTCCCAGCAACGAATCCCTGTGCATGTCTGGTTTCTGTGTCCAAACCTCCCTCTTCATATAAGCGCACCGGATCAGATGAGGACCCACCCTATTCCAGTATGAGCTCATCTTAACTAATCACATCTGCAAATACTCTATTTCCAAATAAGGTCACATTCACAGGTTTGGCTTGGACATCAATGTGCGGGGTGAGGAGGGGTTCCCTATTAGACTCTGTCCAATTACCAAACATTAGCGTCATAAAATCCTGGGTTCAAAACCTGGCTTTGTCACTAAGGGATTGTAGACTTTGGGTCTGCTTCTTCACCTCTCCAGGCCTCTGATTCCTCGTCAGAAAAATGGGAGCATAATGCACGCCCAGCAGGACTGCTGTAAGGATTTGAGCTAATGCACATAGCTCAATAGGTGGTAGGTCTCACAAAACAGAAGAGGTCTTTATCTTTCTTACTGTGGAAAGCTGTCTTGGATCTGTCCACCCCCTGCAGCTGCTATAAAGCTCTGGTTCCAGGTGTTCCAACCCAACACCCACCAGTGCCCCCTATATGTCCCGGGAGCCCTAGAGGACAAGCATGGGTGTCACGCCAGCCTCCCGTGGCTGCCACTGTGGGTGTTGCTGCTTCCCTGGTGCACCTGCCTGCTTCTGGGCAGAGGCCAGGAAATGGCATTCCCCACAAGGGAGAGCGTGTGCCCGGGGGAAGGCCAGGGGGCAGAACGGTGTGATTCCAGGCGGAGAACATCCACAGGATTCTTTCCATTGTTCTCAAGGTCCAAGCTTGCAGGTGGAGTGGGCAGGAGTGAGGCTGTCTTCAGACAGGCGGCCTCACTCCCAGACTGTGGTATCTGGCTGGAGCCGCGCTCCAACAGCTGTGTAGGCATTATAAATCTCTCTCCTGGAGATGAGGCACAGAGGCTCTCGACGTGTCCTGCTAATGGTAAATCTGTCAGTGCCCACAGCACCAGCTTTGGACCCTGAAAGCATCAAGGTGAGACTGTCTGCCTCCCTCAAGCCTGTTCATTGTACCGGCAATCTCTTCCCCTCCAAATGTGGAAGGCTGTCTCTTTCTGCACTGACAGCATCGAGGGAGTTTTAACTGCTAAGCAGGCTGTGCTTAAAATCCAATCTAAATGCCCCTGAACCTGAGCTCTGACCTGCCAGCTCTCTGCCAGGAGGAACCCCCCGCCCCCTTCTGCTAGACAAGGGGTGATTTGGGTGAGTTGAGGCCAGTGTCCCTTGGGTACTGTGGAGGTCTGCATGGTTTTTGTTTTGCGTGTTTGTTTGCTTGCTGGTGCAGGCTGTCTTTAAATCTTCACCTTCAAGAGAAGTGGTCATTCGCTTTATTTTGAATGTGAAATCAGAAGTTCGGGTCCCTGATTTATCACCCCACAGATGTATGACTTTGAACAATCACTTCATCGCTTTTAGATTCCTCCTCGTAGAAAAATGATCATCAAATCCTTCTTCTCAGCTGGAGATGAGGATGATGAAATGAGATCATCCATGGCTATCAATCAAAGTTTTAGTTGGCGACAACCTGTGGATTGCTGATAAATCAGCCGTTCAGAAACAGAGAACTCTGGTTTGTAGCACCTGCCAATTTCCGTGGTGTAAATACGTCCATCACAGATGATTTTAAGCCATCAACACGACATCACAGAGTGAGGAGCTAGGAAGAGGAGTGAACAATTGGCTCTCCGGAGCTGAAATGAACATCTCCAGCACAGCCCTGAAGACAACAGACACCAACTCTGGCTAATTTTATCAGGAAAAAAAAAAAAGGTACCCAAAGGATAGGGGGTAGCTTGCAGAATTTCCAGCAGGCAACTCAGACTTGGGAGTTTGGGCAGCCCGGAGTTACGCCCCCAAATCATCCCAGAAATAGTCCCAGAGTGAAGATGCTGCCGTTGTCCCCTCCAGCACAGAGAAAGTCAGAAGCTCCATCATCCCGAACAATTCTGGACACTGGCCAATGCCACTAAAACTGCAGCCACCGAAAACCACAAAGCTGCAGCCCCCCAGCCTTGCCAGCCCGGAGAAGGCACCTGGAGCTTGTGGGTCCTGTTCCCTCCCACCAGGAGCTTCCCACGTGATCTAGGAAGGTGCATCTGATTGGTGGAGCCGCATCATATGTCTGTGCACCTGCCACAAGGGAACGGGAGTGCGTTTGTTTATGTAGCTGCTAGAACAAGTTAACCAACAGGGCGCCTGGGGAGCTCAGTCGTTAAGCGTCTGCTTTTGGCTCAGGTCATGATCCCAGAGTCCTGGGATTGAGCCCCGCATCGGGCTCCCTGCTCTGTGGGAAGCCTGTTCTCCCTCTCTCACTCCCCCTGCTTGTGTTCCTTCTCTCGCTGTGTCTCTGTCAAATAAATAAAATCTTTAAAAGTAAATAAATAAATCACTTAAAAAAAAAAAAAAAAAAAGAACAAACTACCAACAACCAGGTGGTTTAAAACAACGGAAATTGACATGTGTAGTGCTGGAGGCCTGAAGTTCAAAATCACAATGCCAACAGGGCTACACTTTCTCTGCGGGTCCTAGGGAAGAAAGGACTCTCCCTTGCCTCTTCTGGCTTCTGGTGGCTGCAGCACTCCGAGCTCCGTCCTCACTTGGCCTTCTCCTCGTCTCTCTGTGTCTCTTACAAGAACACTTACTGGATTTAGGGCCCATTTTGGAATAACCCGGAAGAGCTCATCTCGAGATCGTAACTTAGATCAGCAAAGACTTTTTTTTTTTTTAGATTTTATTTATTTATTTAACACAGAGAGAGCCAGAGAGCAAGCACAAGCAGGGGGAATGGCAGGCAGGGGATCATGACCTGAGCCGAAGGCAGTCGCTTAACCAACTGAGCCACCCTGGTGCCCCGGCAAAGACTCTTTTACCCAATAAGGTCACATACACAGGTTCTGGGGTTTAGGACATGGGCATCTCTTTTGGGGGCCACGATTCAACCCACTATAGTGAGTATCTGTATGTTCAGCTTCCATCACAGGCAGTGAGCTTTGCCTCACTGGATGGGAGGTTCTTCAATGATAAGAAGGGGGTTCGGAGGCTGGGAAGTCAGAAAAACGTCCAATGTCTTCTAGAACTGGGGTCGCAAATGTTTTTGGTAAAAGGTCAGAGGGGAAATGTTTTTTGCTTCGAGGTCATAGGGTCACAGCTACTTGCCTCGGCTTTTGAGCACAGAAGCAGCGGTAGGTGTTTTGTAAACAAATTGGGGTGGCTGTGTTCCAATCAAACTTTATTTACAAAAGCAGGTGTCTGTCCACAGGCCATAGATTGCCAACCCCTGTTCTAGACCATGAAGGAGCCCGGCACGAAGTGAATGCTAAGTAAGTTGGCCAAGTCTTCCATCCTCAGTGTCTTAGAAATGTATTGAACATAGACGACTGAGTCAGGGCAGAAATTAGCATAAGACTAAAACACGACTAATGCTCTGTGACCCACACTCTTGGATAACTTACACAAAGCTGAAGAATTGTGGTGTCTGACAACAACAAAGTTCAAGTTTTTGAGATGAGTTTTACCTGTTTTAGAGCCGAGAGTTAACTAATGTGGCCTGAATTTTAATCCCTGGGTTCATATATAGTGACAGGTCCCCAGTGAGCCAATAAAGCAGCTGGGCCAGCCTCTTTACCTCTCCAAGCCTCAATTTTCTCATCTGTAGAACGGGGAGAGTTAGTTTCAACCCACAGCAGGCTCGTGAGGATGAAATGAGCTAATATTTATAAAAACATGGCACCTAGTTGAACGCTCAGTAAACTCGCACTGGGTGAATTCCTTACAAGCCCGAATTTCACAGACTTGAATTTGTGAAAATCAACGCACCCGAACGTATATAACAAAGTACGCGTGATCCTTCAAAGGAGGCCCCTGGGAGGCCAGCCAGGCTGCTGGGGTACGGCACGTTTCGGGAGCCAGCTGCTGATTAGCCTTTGGAGCCTTGGCAGTTTGCTCTGTCGGTCCTCAGTGTGGCAGGCCATCGTTCTTACAGAGGGGACTGGATTTCTGGACAGAGCCCAGAGTTAAATGGAGCCAGGTCTGATGAACAAGGTAGAAGATGGAGCTGGCTGGGATCACTTTGGGTGATGAAAGACCGGTGATTGCAAAATAATGAGCGGGGGTTACTTCCGTGGCTTGGAACCTGGCTCTGAAGGAAATCCCCTGAGAGGCCTTCCAGTAGCACTCTGAGCTGCCATACCTTGTGGCAATAAGGAGAGGGGTGACTACGGCAGGGGGAAACACCTGTTCGGAAGAGCAAGATCTGGGGTGTTTGTGCTCTCTGTATGTTATAGTCCTATCTTATAGGGCTCATTCATTCATTCATTCATTCAACATTTATTGAGCTTTAGGCCCTGGGCTAGGCACTGGGTGTGGTGCTGATCATGACCTTATCCCTACCCTGAGGCTTGCAGCTCTAAGCAGATACAATTCCAATAAAGAAACATCTAAAAAAAAAAAAAAGAAAGAAAGAAACATCTAGACAATGCCAGGGTGGTCTATGCAAATGATGTCTCTGGTGTTGTGCAGTGCGCAGCCTGTACAATGGTATGTGTCGGCCTTACTTTATGGGTGAAAAAATAAGCGCATGAGTTATATTCATAGGGTCAGGGAGGCATGTGAGCTGGACCATTAAGAAGATGAAGGAATTTTTCGGGGCGCCTGGGTGGCTCAGTTGGTTAAGCGACTGCCTTCGGCTCAGGTCATGATCCTGGAGTCCTGGGATCAAGTCCCGCATCAGGCTCCCTGCTCAGCAGGGAGTCTGCTTCTCCCTCTGATCCTCCCCCATCTCATGCTCTCTCTCTCTGTCTCATTCTCTCTCTCAAATAAATAAATAAAATCTTTAAAAAAAAAAAAAAAAAAAAAGATGAAGGAATTTTTCAAGGCAAAGGGGGTGGGGGAAAGGGAATATCAGACTCAGGCACAGTGGCTACCAAAGCACCAAGGAGGAGTATGTTCAGTGAGGAGGTATTTTCAGTGAATGCTGAGACATCTGGCGGATTTGGGGAGGAGGCAGGCAGGCTGGGGGCAGTGAGGCTGAGGGGACTGAGTCAAGATCTCCCAGGGGCTGCTGAGGGAGTCAGAGAGGTCCACGGATGTCAGACATTCCATTCCTCTGAGTTGGCCTCCCAGCCTCTGCCCGAGGGAGAGATGAGAGAAGGAACACTGCAGCACAGAGCAGTCTGGATCCCAGTTCTGTGGGTTTTAGGCTGTGTGTTGTCTTGCCAGTCACTTAACCTCTCTGAGCAGGACTTTCCTAACCTGCAAAATGGAGGTCACAGTCATGTCTCCCGCTGGGGGTAGGGGGATTTGGCAAGATACAGAGTCAGAGACATAGTAGGTCTGGTCTCTGTCAGCTTTCATGGAAGAGACAGAAACCAACAATTAGGAAGACAGCACCAGTCCTCTGTAGGTTGAGTGAGTAGGCGATATTCTCATTTCTGGAAGTCCCTAGAAAGTTGGCCCCAGTCTCCACATTGCCCTCGTTATCATTAGCATCCGAGAGCACTTTCTCTGTGTTTAGCATTACCCTGGCTCCTCAGAGGTCTTTTAAAATGCAAATCTGCCCTCTTTGAGTCCCCAGTGCCTCAGGTTAACCGATAAATGACTTTTATCAGCATATTCCATTTACCCAGGAGCCGCAGGGTGGGGCACGGGGGGGGGGGGGCGCAGGCTGCATATCTCGCGCTGGAAGGGAGGAGGTGGGGCCTTAGCTCCTCCCACCCCCCAGAGATGGCTAGGAAGCTCCTGGGACTGACCTCAGAAGGAAGATGGATAAGAGCCCCAAGGGCATACTGAATTTCTCAGTGCACGGTGTGGCGTGGGGTCCAGCGGACCTCCCGCACTGATGGGGTCTACTCTGTGTGCAGGGCTGGGACTATAAGCACCACGGGAACGCAGGCCCTGCCCTCAAGGGACTCACAGTCGGGCAGGAAAACCAAATGCAAACAGATAAGTGGGGCACAGAGGCCAAGGTGATGTCATTGTAAGCGTGCTGGCCACCTGTTACTGAGCATTTACAATGAAGAAGGCCCTGTGCTAAGAATCTTCTTACCTGTTCTAAATGGAGGTGGCTGTTAGCAGATGAGCAAACTGAGGCTCAGAGAGAGCATAAACTGCATTGCTCAGGCGCAGAAAGCTAGAAAGTGGCAGGGACTCCAAAACCCAAGTTCTCAGCTGCTGTGTTATTCGACCAGAACTGGAAGATCAGCCCACAGTTCCAGCGAGGGGCTTCCTTTGTGCTTTTGGGTCTAACACTGGAGACTGAGAATATGAAATAAGAGGGAACTGCAAATTTGAAGTGGTGCAATATAAAACTATGTATGAAATAAAGCCTCCTGTTAGGTGAAAAATGTGGAATAATGCAAATCTCTCCCGCTTTAAAAAAGACATCCATAATTGCATCATTTCAAAACCAAGTGGCCCGAGTGAAATTTAAATGGTGGTGTGCTATTCGCCACATGTTAGTGACATTGTAATGGATAAAGAGACATGCTCACCACCCCTTTCAGGAGTTTGCTCGGATTATTTGAGGGTTTAATTATGCAGGAATACATTCCTTTTAAAACTGCGACCTCCCTCAGGACTGTTTGCGCATGCGTATAAAAATATGTAACCCATATAAATTACAGGTCCCCGTATGTCTCCTTCATGGACTTAGCGGCATGCAAAGAATTTCAGTCTAAGCTTTCAAATTGCATTTCTCTACCAAGTCCTCCTCCCCACCTTTCCACGTGCCTCATTGCATGTCTGGGTTCAGCGGGATTCTACAGAGTCTATGAGACTAAAGATCTCTCTCGGGGGAGGAAGAGAAGGAGGTGAGAAGCACCACGCTGGTAGACTGTAGAGTTCTAGTCCGTGACTACCCCCCTGGAATGATCTTTTTGCACTTCCTCTGGGCCCCACGACACCTTGTGTATAGCCATTCCCAGCTGGGGATGGTTCTTAATGCACCCACTGCCTACCCTAGGCTGTCCCCTCTGCCTGGCTTGCCCATCAAGGAGCCAACCCCTGCACTGTCCCATCTGTGTCCCTTCCCTAGCTTCTTCCTCTGCATTCCACCCTCTGCACACCTACTTCCTTGACAATGACCTTGACAATGACAACTGCCCTAGAGGTCAGTTTTATCTGTAGGCAGGGAGCTCCCAGAGGGCAAGGACCAACTCACTTTCATTCCCTTACCCTAAGCACTGAGCCCCACATACATAGTAGGTGCTCAATAAATATCGCTACATAGTAGACGCCTAGGAAAGGCTTTGGGGAATCGCAGTGAATTGAAAAGGAGAGTAAGAAGGAAACATTCCAAGCACAGGGACTGCTATTCCTCTGGGAAAGGCTTGACAGAGGCTGATCGCCCAGTCCCTCACTTCTAGCTCTCTTGTACATTCTGGGGGAGTAAGCGGGTACCCCTGGTGTGTGCTATTCTCATCTGCAGTGGATCGCTTCCGAAGATGGCTGAAGAAATCGTTCCTACCTCACTTACTCTTTTGCAATGGACACTGCCCCTGTTCCCATCCTCTGCTTGAATCTGGGCTAGCCCTCTGCCTTGCTTTCAACAAAGCAAAATTGAGGCTGGTCAACTTCTAGGTCTCAGCCCCCAGAGATAGTGCAGCTTCCATTTTCCCACTTTCTTGACACCCAGCCACCATAGAGAGAGGCCCAAGCAATCCTGCTGGAGAGGCCAGGCGGAGGACAACCAAGCATTCCCCTCGGCAGCCAACACCAACTACCAGACCTGTGAGTGGGGGCATCTTGGATCTCGCAGCCCTGGCCAAGCCCCCAGCAGAGTGCGGCCACATGCACAAACCCAGCTGACACTCTGTGAAGCCAAGGAACTGCCCAGCTGGGGACCCCCGGAATTCCAGACCCACAGAATCAGGAGCAATAAAACCGTTGCTATTTCAAGTCCCCGTATTTTGGTGTCATTTGTTATGCAGCAATAGATAACCAATATGCTAACTCTGTGAGTGCCACAAATCTGGTGAGGGGCATATCTGGGGCTTTTGATCTGGGAGTTGGAGAGGGGATACTAGAACTCAAGCTTTTCTGTTTTTGTGTGTCTGTTTGTTTGTTTTTAGTTTTAAAATATTGCAGCGTCCCTTAATGCAGTGATCCAAGTTGGCATCATCGGAATGGGGCAAATCAACAGCGTGTATTATCAATCTGATTGGGAGACGCTGGGAAGAATGAAACCTATCTCTCTGATGATTCAGCTCAAAGTGCGTAACCTGAACCCAATCAGGAAGAAAGACCTGACAAACCCAAACCAAGGGACGTTCTGTAAAATAAGGGACCCGTTCTCTTAAAAAATGTCAACATCATAAAAGACAAAGAAAGACCAAGGAAACGTTCTAGATTAAAAGAAGGCAAAGAGACCTGACTGCTGAAAGCCATTTGTGACCCAGAGTTTCCTTTTGTTTATAAAGGACGTTGTAGGGACAAATAGCAAGATCTGAGTAAAGTCTGTAGATTAGATAATAAGGCTGTATCAGGGGGCACCTGGGTGGCTCAGTCGGTTGAGGGTCTGACTCTTGATTTCGGCTCAGGTCTTGATCTCAGGGTGGTGGGATGGAGCCCCACATCAGGCTCCCGGCTCAGCAGGGGGAGCTGCTTGAGATTCTCCCTCTCCCTCTGCTCCTCCTCTCCGTGCACTCTCTCACTCTCTCTCAAAATAAATAAATCTTTTTTTTTTAAAGGTGGTATCAGTGTTAATTCCCTGGTTTTGATAATTCTATTGTAAAATATTATATTGTATGAGGCTGTCATTTGTTTTTAGGAAATAAACACGGAGTATTTAGAAATAAAGATGTGTTACGTTTGCACCTTCCTGGGGAATAGCTCAGAAAAAAGAACATACACCCTTTCTCTTCTCTATGCCTATACCTACAGAGAGAGAAAGAGACAAGGATAAAGCACAGGTGGCAAAGTGTTCACATTCAGGGAATTGGGAGTATATGGGAATTCTTTGTAGTGTTCTTGCAGCGTCTCTGGAAGTCTGAAATTATATTAAAATAAAAAGGAATTTTTTTTTTTTTTAAAAGGAAGAAGCACACTGTGGTAGGCACATGGTTGCCCCCAAAGAGGCAAGAACCATCCACTTCTGGGGCAGGACTCTCCTTGGAAATCCCTGATGCCGACAGCTGACTTTTGCCCCTTTCTCGCCTCCCTCTGGTGGCGTGTGTGTCCCACAGGCTGCCTGGCACCTGGCAGTGATCAACAGCTACCACTAAATTCACCCTCTCCACCCTGGTTCACATCCAGGGTTCTCTGAGGGTAAGGCCGGGTTTTGGATTTTTCACGACAGTCCATAGACTCCGAGGAGACCGCAGGGAAAAAGTCTTTCCTTGGAGATCCCTGGAGCACTTGGCCAAGGCCTCAGTTACAAGTCTGTCTTCCCTGCTCATCTGAATTTTGGGGATTCCCATTCGGCGGAACAAAGCACAGGATGATGGCGTTGACGGCTTAGAGGAGCCCCCGTCTTAACAAGCGTTGCTGAGAGCACACCCCTGTGGTGGTTTCACTATATTTTATCTGCCTGGGCCTGGGCCAGGGGTGAGAGAGGAGAGGATGTTTGTGCCCAAAGGAGCAGCATGGGCGGTGTTCACCCGATCAGGGCCACCCAAGCCTCCCTGGCTCAGCAATGCCAACCGTGCATATTTCTGGGCAGAACTTCTAGAGTGAAGTGGGCTGGGCCAGAAGAAGCCAGGAGTTTGGGATCTGAGAAACCCAGAAGGGCAGTCTCTGACTCACCACTTCCTGGCTGGGTGATACTGGCCTGGAGATTGGCCCTGGCGCCAAGTTTAAGGCCCTCCATCTACAGCGGAAATGATCAAACACACCTGAGATACGAAGTGTTCTGAAAGTGCCCGGCACAAAGTAGATCCATCCACAAAATCAATGCTTCGATCCCACACACATCTACTGAGCACCGACTCAGAGCCACACTCAGCAGAGGGTGAGCTCTGCCTCCCTTGTTTCCCGAGAGTGGGCGCGGTGCCCTCCCCTCTGCGCTCCTTCACCCTGTTCTTCTCGGATGACACCCTCATGATGGAAGCCCACGTGCTAGATCATCAGGGTTCAAATCTGAGCCTTGCCTCTGAGTGACTGAGGTTAAGTGACCCCATCTATGTGTGCCTTGACCCCCCCCATCCTCCCACCCCAGAAATGGGTATATAATCACATCCATCTCACAGATCCCATGCAAGTGAATACTAACAGGGAAGGCTGAAGAAGGAGTTACCACACACCAGACACCAGTCTACACTCTTTGTTAGTATCACCTCCATTTTACAGATGAGCAAGCTGAGGCACAGGGAGACTGCACCACTTGCCCAAGGTCACAGAGAGAGTAAGAGGCAGAGCTGAAATCCAGCCCAGGAGGCTGTCTTCCTAACCCCCAAGTCCTATGGCCAAGGGCATATAGTGAGTGCCTAGTTCATGTTTGCTGTTACTAAGGTTCCTAGCCAGGGCCAGCTTCATGGGTTTCCGGCCTGGGCAGTTACACAAGGCCTGGCACTGGGAAGGGTAATGCTCGCTCATGCTCTGCTGTCAGGTTCTTGAAATGCTTGATCACTTTAATAAGGGGTCCCGCGTTTTCATTTTGCACTGGGCCCCAAACATTACGTGGCCAGTCTTGCTCAGAATCTTAAAGGGGGCAAGCCTTTACTTCTCTTTCTTCCTCCTTCCCTAGACCGTGAGCTCCTTGAGATCTAAGATACAGCTACGTTCTCTCTACATCCCCCTGGTCTGTGCCTGGCAGGTAGCAGGTGCTCACATTCTGGCCGGGAGGGACAGAGGTGGCCAGAGCCACAGCTCTTGTCCCTGCCCTCACTTCCCTTCAACACCCCAAGAACAGCTTCCAGCCCCAGGAGCCTCAAGGACTGCTGGAGAAGGAACGTCTGGGAACTTTGGCCAGTGGCCACCAAAACCAGGTCTTTCCAGAATGGTGGGGAGAGAGAGCTATAACCGGGAGACACTGCAGCTCGCTGCAACTGGGGGAATCCCAGGCCGGCCCGAAAGACCCTAATAAACAGCTAATTATGCTGCTGATTCTGTACCTAGTGGCAGGGAGACCCAGCGTATTGGGTAATTAAGCCGTTGGAGCTGGAGCCGGGTGGGGTTTTCTCCAGCCTGGAGTTAATGCAGAACCCAAAGTGCAGGCTTGTGGCCAGGGCACAAAGGTAAACAAGACCCTCCCTAAGGGCAGACATGATTCAGTCCAAAGGTTCAAGCTCAGCAGTGACAATGATTAGAAGAATTTTTTTTCCCCTTTATACAGGAAGCAGGTGGGGGCGGGGGTGAGGGGAGGAAAGAACGCTATGCCCCAGACTCGGAGCTTGACTGATACTATTAGAAAGGGCCTGGGGGCCAGGCAGGAGGTGGGCTTGGGCACTTCTGGGATTAGAGTTGGATGTCACCCCTCTCCCCTGCCTGCCCTCCCCTCCTCCACAAACATTTCTACTTACTGAGATTTTAAAAATGGAGGTGAAATTCACATAACATAAAATTAATTGTGTTAAAGTGAACAATGCGGTGGCATTTAATACACTCACAATCTTGTGCAACCACCATCTCTATCTAGTTCCAAGATACTTTGTTCCTTCCAAAAGCAAGCCCTGGACCTGTTACTCATTTATCACCCCCCTCACCCCCACCCCCGCCACGTCTTTTTTCTACCCCATCAAGCTTCTGGCAACCACTAATCTGCTTTCTGTTTCTATGGATTTATCTATTGTGGACATCACATATAAATGGAACCATAGCATATTTGACCTTTTGGGACTGGCTTCTTTCACTTAGCCTCATGTTTGAGGCTCATTCACGTGGTGGCATGTAGCAACGCCTTATTCCTTTTTTACTGCCAAATAATATTCCATCGTCTATATGCCGCATTTTGCTCATCCATTTATCCACAGTGGACATTGGGGTCATTTCCACGTTTTGGCTTTTATGACTAATGCTATGAATATCTGTGTACAAGTTTTTGTGTGGACGTGTTTTCAATTCTCTTGGGTCGACACCTCGAAGCGGGACTGCTGGGTTATAGGGCAATTCTATATCGAATGCTTTGCTGTTTTCCACGGAGTTGCACCATTATGCATCGTTCCCAGCAGAAATGCATAAGGCTTCTGATTTCTCAACATCCTTGCTAATACTTATCTTCTTTCTTTCCTTTTTAAAAAAATAATGACTGATTTTTCACAGGAGCCAAGGTAAGCCTCTGTCTGCCCCTGGGGCTCAAACATAGAGCCCTGTCTTCTGGATTTGCGGGAAAGCCCGAAGCAAGTGAGTGTGCGGGAGGAGCAATGTGCACCCCTCCCTGAAAGGATTCATCGCCTTGGAAGAGCAGTTCCAGGCTGCACCAATCCTGAAGGGCCTGGTGATGCTTTGGGTGTCATGAGCTGTCCCCGGGTGGCATGTGGGTGCCTTGGAGGGAACGGCTGTGTGTGAGTGGAGAGAAAACCTGGTTCCTTGGAGCCCAGAAACTAAGTGTCACCGAGGGGGGCAGCGTTCCGCCAGCCCTGCCGGAGTGCCGGTGGCCCGGGTGAGCTGGCAGAGGGCAACGCAGGCAAAATGAGGAGCCACACAGTTACTGCGAGGTGGTAGAAACGGGGTCAGCCTGTGCAAATCATCACACGGCTTTTTCTACCCCCAAAGGGACCAAAAACTATAATCATATTATGCTTGGAAGGGGAGAGAACCAGAAATATTTGGCCAAGGGCACCAATGACTATCACATATAACTGACTATAAATAATGTATTGACTATAAAGTATTGATACGTAAATAATAATTAAAATGTTTACGGAGTGATTACTGTCTGCCAGGCACGGTGCTAAATCCATCACTTCATGACTGCTCATGGCAATCCCAGGGCCTAGGCATAATGACCTCTGATGGCACTTGGAGAAACTAGGTACTCTGCTCCCTGCTACTATTTAGGATGCTTGAGGCTCCAAGTTACAGACAACACAACTTAGACGGGCTCAAATTGTCTTAAACAATAAGAAAAGTCATTATTTTACACGATGAGAAATCCAAGGAAGGGCACCTTGACCATCCAGCATCCCCTTAGCTGTTGACAAGAGCTTTCCAAGAAGCCCAGCCGACTTTCCCACGTGTCTCCTCGGCTGTCACTGGATCACGCGGCCACCACTGAACCGATCTTGGGCCCGGGGAATGGGGGGCAGGGGACCCTGCCTGGAGCTGTCCTTTGGGTAGAATAGATATTGAGGATGTGGGAGGGGTGGAGTCAACCGCAGCGAACAGAGCCAGAGTTTGAACCTGGAGCTGCCTTCCTCTTGACTGCCCGATTCTGAAACACGGCCCAGGGAGGGCTGGTCCAGCAAACCCCCAGCCCAGGGCTGCCTCCACTCCCCACTTCCGTTTCCACCACGGTCTCCAGCACTTGGGCCTCAGCCGCCTTCAGTTTTCCCTCGGCACCCCCAGCCTCTGGCCAACCGGTGACCCCCCACGTCCATCCCAGTCCGCCAGCCCAGCTCAGAGCCGGCCCAGAGAGCTTCTTGTTCTGCTCTGATCCAGTGTCCGCCCACATCAGGCTTGCCGGCTGCCCGCAGGGCCGCGGCCTCCCAGCACAGCTCCCGTTCAGTCGGAGACATCAGGCTGATCAGCCGTTCTGGGCCAGGGGCCGGCGGCGCAGGGCAAGGGCTTTTGGATCGGCTGTCTGTCCACTCGCATCAGCTGTTCCTGGCCCACAACCTGGCTGGCCTGGCCCCCAGCAGCAGGGAAGCCAGCAGGGGCCTGCTTGTTCAGGAGGCCGGACGCTAGGGCTGAGGCTGCGCATGGTAGCAAGTGCACACACAGTGGGGTGGAGGGGCGAGGGGGGGGGCGACAGAGGAAGAAGCAGGAGAGAGAGAGGGCACAAGGAGAGCCTGAGGCAGCAAAGGGACCTCGTCTCGCTCCTGTCTGTGTCCCCAACACTGAATCGGGTGTCTGGTACAAGGCAGGGAGCATTTGGTTGAACTGGCCTGCAAAGCAGGAGTGAGAGAAGGTGCCGGGAGGGAGGAAGGGTGGGGGAAGAGATACCAAGGCAGGACAGGGAGCAGGACTACGGCTCTGCTCCGTCCTAGCCCTGTCCCTTCCACTGGTGACTCCACAAACGTTTATGTCACTGAACTAGAAGGGCAGAGAGAAGACAGGGCCCGAGGGGAAAGAAGACAGAAGAAGGGCCCCAGGGGGAGAGACTAGGGATGAGCACCCAGACCCAGAGGGAGGGAGAGGGGAGGGGAGGACAGTAATCAAGAAAGATGAGGGGCCGAAAGGCAGAGGCGGAGGGACGAGGGACCAGAGGCAGGACCAACCCACGGAGGAAGTGGAAGCCAAGAGGGCAAAGGATGGGAGCCTCGCGGGCTCATCCCTTTGATGAAAATGCACATTAGCAAACACGCTGGGATCCGACAAGTGCCCACAGGCCCGCGGTTAAAAAGTGCGTTAGAAAGTGCTACATCTGTCAGGGCTTCAAGTTTTAAGTCAGCACTTTCCTTCTTTTCACACTGGGATCCTGCAACTCTGCTTTCCCTGCGCATCTCCCACAAGCACACGGGGGTCATCGAGGAGCCGGGGAGGGCAGGGTGGACGGGGCCGGAGGGTCCGTGGGGTCCCGTTGCAGGTGCGTCCCGAGGCAGAGGGCAGGGGAAGGCAGGGAAGGGTTTCAGCAGCAGCTAGGAGGACCCAAGCTAATGGTGAGGATTGAATAGGTACCCCCAAATTCATGTCCATCCAGAACCTCAGAATGTCACCTTATTGGAAAACGGGGTCTTGGCAGATGTAATTAGTGAAAGCTATTAAGATGAAATCATCCTGGATTTAGGGTGGGCGCTCAATCCAGGGACGGGAGTCTGAGAAGAAAGGAAGATGCGGAGGAGAAAAGAGGAAGGCCGTGTGCCTACAGAGGCAGGAATGGGAGTGATGTAGCTACAAGCCCAGGAACCCCAAGGATGGCCTGGAGCCACCAGAAGCTAAGACAGAGGCATGGGACCGACTTTCCCCTAAAGCCTCCGGAAGGAACCCATCTGGCCAACATCTTGGTTTTGGACACCTGGCCTCCAGAACTATGAGAAAACAATTTCTTTAGTTTTAAACCATCCAGCTGTGGGCATTTGTTACGGAGCCCTAGGAGGTTACTACAACTTCCTGGCCTTGGGAACCCATTCTGCCTGCTCTTGGGCAGGACAGTTAGAAATGAGAGAGGGTTCCAGGCCCTCCAACCTGGTCCTGTCAAATCTCCAGAGCTGGAAAGCAGCTTGTTTTCTCCACCCTTGGGAGTCCTGTTTCTTCTCTTCTCTCCAGAACTCCAGCCCCTCAACCAGCAGCTGGAGGACAGGGCTCTGGGAGGGCTATCATCTGGCCATGCCTTCAGGGGGTAAGGGACAGAGGGCTTAGGAAAGCTCTAGACTCCACAGAACCAGGCCTGGGCTGCTGGACAGGGGCTGCCTCTGGGAGCTCCTTAACCCCCAGGCTATGACCTCTCACCATCCTGGGTTCAAATCCTGTGACTTCTTAGGTGTGCCTGTGACCCAAGCTTGGGTCGGTCTGGCCTTCACCTCTGGGCTTTGAAAGTCTCGTCTAGAAAATAGAAAGAAAACATCTATCTTGTGTGGCCATTGGAAGAATTAAGGAAGAAAACATAGGTGAAGAGCTTGGACAAGACCTTCGTAAATGATGATGATGATGATGATTTTTCTAATCCCGTTTCTGTCTAGCCCTGAATGGTAACCACGGGCCGTAAAGAACGATGGTGTCTGCCCTCTAGCAAGATTGGAAGGCCGGACACAAATGTGTGAAATTATTAGGAAGCCACAAAATACAGGATAACAGCAAGTGGCTGGGATTAGGGCAGCCTGACTAGGGTCAGGTGTTACAGGCGTCAGGAAGGCAGGAGGTAGGGTAGCGTGACCGACTTGTCCTGGTTTGCCCAGGACTTGCCCAGATTAAGTACTGGAAGTCCCACATCCTGGGAAAACTGGCATAGCGGGTCAGCCTTCCTGGAGGAGGCAACTTTACCTAGGCCTCAAAGGAATCATTCATTCATCCATTTGTTCATGCATGCATTCATTCATTCCCTAAACATTTATTGAGAGCTCACCATGGGCCAGGCTCTTTTAGGCACTGGTGGCACACGACACGGCCCCTGCCCCCATAACACTCACATGCACTTGCATGGCATTCTTGCATTCATTCCATAAAGCATCTAATGAGCACCTGCTGTGTGCCAGGCATGCCTAAGTACAGTGAAGGCAAAGACGAATGCCATCGCTTCGGATCTCAAGATGCTCACACCATTTGGGGAGAGACAGGGTGGCAGGTAATTCCCTCCAGGGCAGGCAGGACTATTGCAGTACCCGGTAGGTGGAGGGTCCTTGGGGAGAGCCAAACGGACCCCTCACCCCATTCTGGGAGGGGCCAGGGAATCTTCTGGAAAGGGGTGATGCTGAGCTGACTCTGAAAGGAGAGTTGGCAGGAGCCAGTCGGAGAAACGGGGAAGGGTGCTGAGGCCAAAGGATCAGCCTGAACACAGGGAGCTGGGCAAGGTGCCCATGGGAAATGCAAGAATGGCGCTTGGGTGAGGAGAGGCACAGACCCATGGCAGGGATGTGGTCGAGATGAGGATGGGCAAGGAACCAGGAGGGGAGGGAGGGGGTCTGGTGTGCAGAGGAACGGAGGGAGAAGCTAACAGGACTTGTGGAAGGACAGTGGGGTCTTGGCCAAAGGGAGGTGTGTGGACCCTATACCCACCCTGGCTGGGGGCGGGGCAGGACCGACAGAGCATTGTGGGAAGGTGCAGAAGAGGGAGGAGACACATGCACACATGCTCAACTTCGGAGCCAACCAACCATTGCAAGAAACAAGGAGAAGAAAGAAAGAAAATCAGGCCATGCTATCACTGGACAGACTGAACACCACCCTAGGCTTGGGCCCCAGCTTTTGGAGCTGAGCCTTCCTTCCTGTTTGGGACAAGCATGCACCTTGTCCCTCCTTGTCCTATAGTTGCGTCTGTCCAGTGAATAGACACTCATTGAGCATTTTGGAGCTGGGCCCCTTTGCTGAGAAAGCAAAACCAGATGTATGAGGGAGAGAGACCTGGGGGGGAGGGCTCACCTGGGGGCTCAAGGGAGCATGAGTGGTCAGGGAAGGTCTCCCTGAGCTGATCCCCAATGACCCAGAAGTGCTAGTCTTGGGAAGATTGGGTGACAGGAGGAGTGTTTCAGGCAGAGGGAACAGTATGTGCAAATGCTCAGAGGCAGGAACAAGCAGTTCACATGCAAGGAACAGAAAAGCCAGACACGATGGAGTGGGGGATCGGGGGACAGAGGAGGTGACACAGGCACAGAAGTGGGCCAGGGTCAGATCGAGCCCTGGTAGAGGTGAAAAGTGAGTGAAATGGTCTCATTCCCATCTAACAGCGCGGTTCAGAGAAACAAGCTGCCTGCAGTGGCTCGGCTTCTCAGTAGCAGAGCTGGGGTTAGGATCCAGCACCCCGGCTTTCTGATTTCCTCTTGATCTGACCCTGCTTCCTTTTCTGGGGAGGTGAAGACAGAAATTCTGCAGGCGTCGAAGGGGACTTTTCAAGGCTCTGCTACTGCTCCAGAGGCTGGCTCATCTCAGCGGTGGGGCACTGCTCCCAGAGCCAGAGAGCCAGCCCACACTCTGCTCCAGTCTTTACGTCTGTTCCTTAATTTCCAGGCCTTTCAATTTCCTGATCTAGGAGAATTTTACAGACATGGGGTGCGCGGCTGACTGTAACAACCGTCTGTTGAATAAATGACCCCTCTGTCTTGACTTGCAGGTAGTTAAACTTCATGCTGAGAGCAAAGGTGAAACAGGGCTGGGGGGGGCGGGGTTTGCTTTGCCAATGACCTGCCGGCTGTCTTCACTCATGGGGGCTTCAATCTGTCATTGACGGAACATGACTAACAATGTTTACTTAACTCTTTTGGTGTTTGGAACTGCTTAAGCCAAAATATTTTTGGCGTAAGAAATGCTTCCTGAATTCTATTGTTGGGTCCCCCTTGTTTGCACCCCAATTCTCCAGAAACCACCTCTCCCCCACACCCCCTGTACAGTCTCTGGGTGATACTAAATGCATCCTTCAGGTCCAGGGGTGCCATGTGACTCTGGACTGGCCCACCAGAACACTGCAGTCCTCTGACCACAGAAGTGGATCAGAGGTGGGCGTGTGGCCCAATCAGAACCACTGGAATGCAGTGCTTTTTGGAAATGGCTACTTAATCTTTTCTGATGGATTTGAACCTTGGAAAATGTGACAGAAGCTACTGGCAGCCATTTTATGGAAATTGAGAACAGAAGCAATATGGAGTTCTGGGGATATTTGCGTGCCTAGATCCAACAGTGCCTGAAGCCCATATATCCTCTACACTTTTCAGTTGTGTGCATCAACAAATTCCTCATTTTGCCTAAACCAGCTTGAGTTGGATTCCTGCCTACTTGGAATCTAAACAGTCCTGATATGATCACCATTAGACGAGCAGTCAGCAAACCATGGCTTGTGGGCCAAATCCAATCCCCTTCCCGTATTTTCCCCTCTCCTTTAAGAACTTCACTGAGATACGTTACATAAATTTGTTCACCCATTTTAAGTGTAAAATTTGATATGTTTTTGTGAATCTATATAGTCATACAATTGGCACCAAAACCAATTGTTGGAACACTTCTATCCACGCCCAAAATTTCCCTCATGTCTTTTTTTTTAATCAGTAAAAAAAAATTTTAGGTCGGGGGGAAGGGCAAAAAGAGAGGGGGAGAGAGAATCCCAAGCAGGCTCCACACCCAGCACAGAGCCCGACGCGGGGCTCAATCTCACAACCTGAGATCATGACCTGAGCCGAAATCAAGAGTCATATACTCAACCAACTGAGCCACCGAGGCGCCCCATCAGTAAACAAATTTTTAAAATAACAGCTTTATCGATGTATGATCCATATGCCATGGGATTCATTCATTTAAAGTGTACATTTCAGTGGCTTTCAGTATAGTCACAGATATGTGCAACCATCACCACAGTCTACTTTAGAATATTTTCATCAGTTCAAAACCCCATATCCTTCAGCTCTCACCACCCCCACATCCCAGGCCTTGATTCTCCCCACTCCAGCCCTGACCAACCATCAATCTACTTTCTGTCTCTATGGATTTGTCTGTTCTGGACACATCAAACAAAGGGAATCATACAATCTGTGATCTTTTGTGTCTGGCTTCTTTCACTGTCAAGGTTCATCCACACGGTAGCATGTATCAGGACCGCATTCCTTCCCATGGCTGGATAATGCTCCATTGTGTGGAGAGATCACATTTTGTTTATCCACTTATCAGCTGATGGACATTTGGGTTGTTTCCACTTTTTGACTATTATGACTAATGCTGCTATGACCATTTGTGTACAAGTTGTTTTTTTTTTTTAAAGATTTTTTATTTGAGAGCGAGGCAAAGAACAAGTGGAAGGCGGGGGCACAGGGAGACGGAGAGGGACAAGCAGACTTCCTACTGAGCGGGGAGCCTGATGTGGGGCTTGATCCCAAGACCCCAAGATCATGACCTGAGCCGAAGTCAGACACTTAACTGACTGAGCCACCCAGGTGCCCCCGTGTACAAGTTTTTGTGTGGATGTGTTTTCACTTCTCTTAGGTATATACGTAGGAGTGGGATTGCTGAGTCACATGGTGACTCTATGTTTAACTCTTTGAGGAGCTACTAGACTGTTTTCCAAAGTTCTATTTGGTGTGGCATTCCTGTCAGCAGTGTATGAAGATTCTGGTTTCTCCACATCCTCCCCAACACTTGTTATTATTTGACTTTTCAATTACAGTCATCCTAGTGCACGCGAAGTGCCACCATCTGTTTTTGAAATAAAAGTTTTACTGGAACACAGTCATGCTCATTTGTCATTTAAAAATTTTATAAGTAAAGTTTTATTGGGACACAGTCATGCTCACTTGTCATTTACATATTGTCTATGGCTGCTTTATGCTCTGGTGGCAGAGCTAAACAGTTGCCACAAAGATGGTGTGACCCACAAAGCCTAAAATATTTCCTATCTCACCTTTAAAGGAAAAGTTTACCAGCCCCTGATTAAGATCAATCCTCTCATTTCTTAGAAAAGGAAAATAAGGCCCAGAAACATTATATTTCTACATAGGGGCACACAGCCAGGACCGAAATCCTTCTGGGCCTCAGTTCCTACATCTATAAAATGGGATACACTATCACAAGATGGGAGCATTAGATAAAGCAAGGTCAGCAACATGCTTGGCCCAGGGCTAGACATCCATTAAAGGTAACACTTCTCTAAAATCCGGGGTGCCTGATGCACAGTCCATTGGTCCACCCTTCTTCCCCGGTATCCCACACTGATGCTTTTCCTATTAGTAGCCGGACCCAGCTGAGTTAGTAGCGTGTGAACTGAGCCTTGCTTACTCTGCTCTGGAGAAGCCTAAAGTGCATGTCCTACATGCAAATCAGGCTCCCGCATCTGGCAGCGTCGCTCAGCATATAAAGAGGGTCTTCTCCTCTGGGCCATGTCCTCCCCTCCCTGCTGTCCTTTGGGTCTCTGGTACACCAGCACTCTTGCTGGACTGCAAGCTGGCTCTCACAGCTCTGAGGCCTGGCTCCGTGTCCGAGGGTCAGCACGGTGTCAGCCCTCCCTGTCCCCGTTGCCACGTCCCACCCCCCCAACACCCCCACTGCAGCTGTGCACCCTACAGGCCAAGCTTCAGCGGCTGAGAACATGGGCTTTGTTTGAAGTCAGGCAGGTCAGGGTTGGGATCTGGCCCTGGGGCCTTGGGCCCGTTACTCAACCTCTCTTGGCCTCAGTTTCCTTATCTGCAAAATGGGGACAGCCACAACTACTAGTTAGGGCTTCCCTGAGTATTAAATGAGCTAAATGTATGAGATGTCAGAAGCACAGTGCCTGGACAGCTTTCATAAATGTGTCCTTGGGAAAGCAGGAGTAGGAAAGAGTGACTATCTTGCAGCTGTTCTCGGGGCTTCTGTGCATTCTGCTCATTTTACACGGGGGCTGGGGGCTCAGACATGTGAAGTGAGCTCCCCACGGTCGCACAGCAACTGAGGGGCAGAACTCTGCACTTAACTTCCTGTGCTACCTCTGTGTCCGTGTCCCCATCATTGGGCTGATGGTTTGGAGGGTCTCATTCTGTTCTATCTCCAGGGTCCCAGTTCCTTCAAGGTCCATCTCCTGAGAGGGATGGGGATGGCTTGCCTGCCTGTCCATCTGGCCTCCTGGCCAGCCGGCAGTGCCCACAGGCTCCCCTCCCTCCCTTCCTGTGCCCTCCCTACTCTCCTTTCGGTGGCTTAAGAGCATCACCTGCTTCCTGCCCAACTGACTCAGCCAGGGAGAGCGGGCTTGGGTCCTACAGGTGTTTCTGCTCCCAGCTAATTTGTTTTCACCAAGTGCCGGACTGACAGTTGTGCAGAGTTCCCTGCAAGCTGGAAATGGGGGTTTGCTGGCATTGCGGTGGCAGGGTCCGGAAGTCTTACTAACTCGGGATTCAGCAAAAACGACTCCTCTTTACAAGCCCTCCTAATGAAGTCAGTTGTCAGAAAAAAGAAAGAAGTCAGCAAAAACAAAACAAAACAAAACAAACTATAAAACAGGTGGGAAGGGACCCCTGGTGGGAACTTAAATCTCAATAGTCACAGCCTGGTGCGACTGTCCTTGCTCAGTTCCTGTCACCTGCTCTCACTTTTTATGGCTGACCCCTTCTCTTCCATAAGGTCTTGTCGCAAACATCACCTCCTCAGAGAGGTCCTCCTGGATTGCTCATCTAAGCAGCGTCCTCCCCCCATTCTTCTCATCCTCATTTCCTGTCTGCTTCCTGCCGCACCCTTAATCCAAATTACAATTTTACACATTCCTGTTGCTTTATTTGCAGGTTCTGTAAGGGCAGGGCCCCCACCTGCGTGCTTCACCCATCTATAAACCAGCTCTGTCAGCGCCTGGCACATAGTAGGCGCTCAGCATTATTTTCGGGGCATGAATGAGAACCTTTCTCGGAGCAGTGAGGGCCGCCCAGGGAAGCTGCTCTTTGGCGGTGAGAACACACCGAGCCAGAGGGTCCTCCAGCGGGGAGCTGACTTCATCCCCCTGTCCCCGTCCTAACCTCGTCCAGAGGCTGCACGGAGGGAACTGTGCGTACAACTATTTTTGCAGCTTTTCAGACTTCCGAACAAGCTGCCTTCCCAAGAAAACACATGACACAGAGCCTTCTTTCTCCCACTCCTGCTCAGCCAGCCAGTGTCCCAAGGAACAGCTCTTTGTTTACGATAATAAAGCGGGGGCCATGGCAACGCATTGTGATGTCATGGGAGTGTGAGGTCATAAATCCTTCCAGAGGAAGAATGAACGTGGTGGACACAATGGGTCCTGAGCTTCCCCTGGCCTGGCTAGGGCTGCTGCCAGATAAATTTTTCTTATACCAGGTGGATCATTTCTTTTTCTTTTTTTCCTGTCTTCCCCCTCGCCCTCTTACTTGTTTTTGCTCGTCCTTGAAAAAAAAGGAAAATTAAAATAAATAAATAAGAAGTTTTAAAAGACTCAGAGTGGAAAGATTTCTCCCAGGAATTTCCTGTTGGCTGACGTCCAGTTCAGGGATGCCAGCAATAATGCGAACAAGGCTTGCTCGTCCCGGACCTGCAGCGAGAGAACCGCCCCAATTTCCCGGTTTCATGGCTAAAACATGGCAAAGCCTTGGAGAGTTTCTGGGCTCTGGACCATGGGGTTTGGGAGGAAGTAAAGTATTTCTCTTGCTCACTCTCTCCACCTTGTCTTCTACTCAATCTTTCTTTTGCTCTTTCTCGATCCTTATTTTTCTTTTTGCTAATCTCGATCCATCTGGCTCTCTTTCAGTCTCTGGTTTTCTCCGTGTTTCTCGGCTGCTCTCCATTTGTCTCCTTCCATCTCAGTCTCAGTCTCGTAGTCTCAGCCTCTCTGTGTTGTTCTTTCTCGGCGGTTCTTCTCCTGCTGAGAGTGTCTGTCTCTCCCAGTCTCTGTCTCAGTCAGCTTCACGGTTTTTGATTCACTGTCTCTCTTGCTCACTTTCCTCTCTTCCTTCCCCTGTGCTCATGTTAACTGAAACAAATCAACATTTCTGACTCAGAGGACTGGGCTTTGTGATCTGCAAGTTGAGTGGCAAGGCATCCACATTTCCAGGCTGGGGGCTCCCAGGGGGGCAAGCGGCACATCGACACAGGGCACCCACTCGAGGAACATGCTGGGTCTATGATTCGGGAGCTGGTCACACAGCTGCAGCGGGCAGCACTGTGGCCCACCGTCTGCCAGGGACTGCAGACCTCTGGGTGACATACACCTCTCCCAGCCAGCCCCTTCTGTGCCATGCCCCCCCCTCAACCCTGCCACATAGCAGATCAGGAGGGGAGGATGCCCATTTGGTGGACGTGAATGGGGTGGGGGGAGGGAGGAGGTTCTTCCAGGCTTGGGTTAGCCCAGGGCCCCCATCCTATCCACAGCCTCCTCCTGACAACCCATATTGTGTTCTGCATCAGCCCCCATATTTAACCTGAACCCAGATTTTTCCACCTCAGACCTATTGACATTGGGCTGGATAGTTCTTTGTGGTGGGAACTGTCCTGTGCATTGCAGGATATTGAACACTATCCCTGGCCTCTGTCCACTAGACGCTGGTAGCCCCTCTCCTCCCAAATTGTGACACCCAAAAATGTCTCCAGACATTGTCAAATGTCCCCCCAGGGGTAAGTCACCTCTGGTGGAGAACCACTGGGGCTCTATCTCTGCCTTTCTTCCTTTAACCCAAATTCCTCACTCTCATTTTCTCCCTTGCTGAAATCATCCATGGCTCCCTATTATTATTATCATCACAGCAAACATCTACATGGGACTTTCTAAGTGCCAGGGACTAATTTCCCAGCACATGTGTCACAGGGCTGTGGTGAAGCTGATGGTAATAAAGCAGCATCCCTTAGCCCAGAGCCATGTGACTGCTATTATTACTAATGCATGTGGGGCTCAGTTTCCCCAAGCTGTGCCCTTCCATGCGTCGGCTTTGGCACTGGCCTTTCTCTCTTCCTGCATCGACCTCGCCCCCTTTCTCTGCTTGGCACCCTCCTCCTCATTCCCCAGGACCTGGTTCCAATCTGACTGGTACTCCCTTGGGCTCTTCCAGTGGAGGCTCCTATCTTTTTTCAGGGGGTAGCTGGGGGCTGGGGGCTGGGGGCTGGAGGCTCGGGGTGGGCGCGGCAGGGCGATGGCTGACTTCATCTCTGCATCCCGGTGGCAGACGGGGTTGAGGCCTAGTGACCGCTGAAGGTTCTGATGGGCACAGGGCAAGTACTGTACTTGGGTAGGGATGCCTACCACGGGGGCAGAAAGAGGCACAGGGACCAGTCCTGCACCGTCCTCCGTCCCACCTGTCCAGCTCCAGTCCCCTCTCCTGGTCCTGGTCCACTTGGTCCAGCCACTCTCTCTTACTGGCTCCGGGGGTGGCCACGTGGCCCAGGCCTGGCCAATTGGGGGAAGCCACGCCCCGACCACAGTAATTGGCTCGTGGATGGGCTAGGACTTGGATTGGGTCCAATGACAGTTTTTGGAACAAAGTGAACTCGAAGGTGAACCCGCTCCCTGGGGTCTTGACTGCACCCGGAGGGGAATCGAAACAGAGACAGGGCTGAGAGGTGCAGCGAGAGAACCGGATGTCACCATTTGAGGCCCTAGGGCAGGTGATGCCTTAAGTTTCCACCTTGAACTCCACTTCTGAAGCCAATAATTTGCCTATTTCACTGACGCTGTTTGGAGTGAGCTTTCTGTCCCTTTCCGTCATGCCCCAGGCTCCCAAACCGGTGCCCTCCGCCCCGCAGTGCCTCCTACCCTGCTCTTCCAAGTGGGCCATGCTGGAGAGCCCTTCATCCTTCTGATCGCAGGCACCAGACCTCCAGAATTGACGAGGAACACCTGGAGGTCCCCCGTAGCTCTGCGCGCTGTTTGCCACGCTCCCCCGGCAGACTCAAGGTGATACTTAGCACAGGAACTGAAAACACATCCACGGGTCCCCAGGGAGGAAGAGGGGGCTGCTGAGTGGCTCTCCCCTTGGGGTCCGTCTGCTCGGTGTCAGATCAAGACATGGAGGCCTCCCACAGAACAACGGAAGACCCAGCGCGGGGGCGAGCTCACCAGGTCCACACCTGCACATCTCCCTGCGAGGAGATGCGCGGGGCGCTCTGACTTCCATTACAACCCCCCCCATTGTCTCTGCGCGGCCCTGCTCCCCACCCCGCCCCTGGAGCTCCGTCAAAGGCAACTCGTTAAAAAGTGAGCTGTGGAGGATGGGGGCCCTGGCACAAAACTCACTCATGTGGATGCCACCACACCTTCTAGAATGAAGTACAGATGGGCAAATAAGTGTGTGCATGTGTGTGCGAGCCCTGTGTGTGAACTAACGTGCACTGCATGCTGCAGATCGCATTTTCATACGAACATCAAGCACATGTAGGAGCGCGCGGGCACACACACACACACACACACCCCCCCCTTGTGTGAAGCACTTTTAAGACCGCTCCATGCGGGGTTCTGAAATCCTAAAACGGGGACAAACGTGGGGCGTGGTGCTGTTAGGCAGTGAGTGTTGATAAAAGCCAATAGACAGTTCTTCACGGTACCCAAGGTATCCTCCTCAGTGTCCAAATGTCACGGTCCCCCAGTATCTGGGGTTGTGGGAAGCGCCCCGTAGCCAGCCACTTCCCCACCACCTCCCACCCTCATGCCCAGATGGTGCCCACCGTATAATCGCCGTATAACCCCCCTCAAGGCTACGAGCCATGGAATAAATTTCAAGCCATGCTATAAACTGTGCTTTTGGATGTCATTGAGCGCTCCCGTGCCAATGACATCACTGTTTCCATGGCAACTAATATAATTAACATGAGAGAAAGTGCAAGGAGAAAGAGAAGGGAAAGAGGGAAAACACCAAGTCCAACCCCAAACAGAGCAAATTACACGGTGGGGAAAGAAGGGGGGCAGAGGGGCCTATAAAATGTTTTACTGCCACTTGTTAGAAAGGCCCGACATAACTCTGCTCATGGCTTCGGGGGTAATGAGATCATTTGCAAACTGTATCTCTCGCAAAATACAGAAGGGGCTTTGTCGCCTTCACAGTTGATGGAGTTGAAACAGAGGAGCTCGCTCCAGGTGAGGCGGCAACACCATCCCCTCCCTCCCTGTTCAAGGCTCTCATTAAGCCTCGGTCTACTCAGCCCAGGACCCAGACGGACTTCCACAGATGTGGGCTGGGCCCTCTGGGTGTTCGTGTCCCCTAACAGGCAGCGTGGACACACTGAAACATACCCAAGCGCAAAGGTGAAATGGGCAAATCCTCGTGTGTGGCGAGGACATCTCAGGATGCAGGTGGGGCGTTCCATTGCACAGGTCTCAAGTCTGGTGCCTGGATTAAGCTGAGTCCTAGGGACCTCATGTTTCACTCCCATTAAACAGATGAGCACATCAAGGTGCAGAAAGGAAAGAGAGTGACTTGGCCTAGCTGACTTGGCCTAGCTGAGCCTTGACCCCAGCTCCATCAGACTCCTAGCACAGCATTCTCTCTACTGTCTCAGGCTGTCCTGAGTATTCCCCAGCTGGTCCAACCCTGGCTTTCAAGCTGTGTGCAGAGTCTGGTAAGTCATTCTGCCTCCCTGTGCCTCAGTTTCCCCAGCGTTTCCCTGGCTGATGATATTGAAGTGGACTGGCCTACAAATGCTGGGTCACCCGGGTCCATAGATGGCCTTCTGTCAGAGCCAGCTGGGCCTGCCAGGATGCCTCTCCGAGGGTTTTCCCGCTCTCTCTCACGGAGATGGGAGGTTCCTCAGAGAGAATCGGGGCACAGTGTGGGTGGGGACACAGGAGGGGAGCGCAGGATTGGCTTTCAAATTTGCGGTGCCCGGTGCAAAATGAAAATATGGGCCCCTGTTCAAAAGAGAGAAACAGGGCTGTTAAAAGTACTAAAATGAGGGGTTGGCTCCGTTGGTGAAGTGTCCGACTCTTGGTTTTGGCTCAGGTCATGATCTCAGGGTTGTGAGATCAAGCCCTGCATCGGGCTCTGTGCTCACCATCGAGTCTCCTTGAGATTCTTTCTCTCCCTCGTCCTCTGCCCTCCCCTCAACCCCGCCCTGTTCACAAGTGTGCTTTCTCTAAATAAATAAATAAAATCTTAAAAAAAAAAAGTACTGGGGTGCCTGGGAGGCTCAGTTGTTGGGCATCTGCCTTCGGCTCAGGTCATGATCCCAGGGTCCTGGGATCGAGCCCCGCATCGGGCTCCCTGCTGGGCGGGAAGCCTGCTTCTCCCTCTCCTACTCCCCCTGCTTGTGTTCCCTCTCTTGTCGTCTCTCTCTCTGTCAAATAAAAAAGTAAAATCTTAAAAAAAAACCAAAACGGACAAACAAAAGTACTAAAATGTAAAAAGCTTTTTCCTTTCTTCTGCAGTCTCTCTTCCTGGACATGTCATAATGTTTTTATTGGCTACTGAGTGTTGTGCTCTTGCAGGCATCAGGATACTTGGGGGGATGTGCAGACCCTCACAGGTGCCCAAGGCCCTGCCGTGACTGGGCCTGCATGCACGCATGGCCCACTGGCTGTCAGCCATGGGACCGACATCAGCACCCTGGGGAGGGGCAGGGAAATTGAACCAGATACCTTCCTCTCTGAGAGTCCCGTTCCCCTGATCCATGGTAGACAGGTGACCCCAAGGATACTGCAACCTCCATGCTGGAGAGCACTTGGCACCTGGACTGGGAGTGGGCAAGAGGCTCAGCCCCTCCCAGCTGCCCACTGAAGGCATCATGGTGCTGTCAGTCTAGGATGGCGATGGCCCCTGCCAGGTCTCCACCCTGAGATGCTCAGGACATGCACACCAACCCTAACTCTCTTTACGCCACCTGCAGGCCCCTGCCAGGGACAGAGGGGTGGCAACAGTGACTGGGAGGGTGGGGGAGCAGGCAGAGAATCCATCCTGGAGAGACGGAGGGGTAGAAGGAGCAAGACCCCACGACTGAGGCTCCAAGCCCCCTGTGCATGTTGCGTTGTCCTATCAACCTCCACTTAGGAAACAAATCCAAAGATGAAATTATTAAGAATTTTAAGAAGGTGGCAGCAGAGCATGAACCCCAAATGCAGGCCCCGGGTGAGCACATCTGTCCCCTGTCCCCAGCAGCCGGCCCTGGCTGTAGCTCTCAGTCAGCTGTGATTCCATGTAGGATTTCATATGGCGGAAACAAAGAAAGATTTCCTAGCTAGAAGGAACTTTTTTTTTTTTTAAGATTTTTTATTTATTTATTTGACAGAGAGAGACACAGCGAGAGAGGGAACACAAGCAGGGGGAGTGAGAAAGGGAGAAGCAGGCTCCCCGCAGAGCAGGGAGCCCGATGCGGGACTCGATCCCAGGACCCTGGGATCATGACCTGAGCCGAAGGCAGTCGCTTAACCAACTGAGCCACCCAGGCGCCCACTAGAAGGAACTTTAATTGTAAGTGATAAAAAGATAACCCTCAGAAAAAAAACAGTCCCTTTACAATGGAGAAACCTGACTGATATGACCTCAGCCAGGTGATGAAGGTCAATGCCAACAGAGTAGATCAAGTTGAGAGCATACACCCTTGATGTGATGCGCTACGAATGACACTTGACCCCTGTGGTCTTCCTCCCCATACCTATGACCCCAGGCTAATCATGAGAAAAACGTCAGACACATTCCAGTAGGCGGGCGTTCTACAGGACACACGAATGGTACTCCTTGAAACTACCAAGGGCATCAAAATCAGGGACAGTCTGAGGAACCGCCACAGGGCAGAGAAGGCTGAGGAGACATAAAATGTGATGTCCTGGATGGGATCCTCGGACCCAACAAAAGGGCATCCGGGGAAAAACTAAGGAAGTCTGAATAATAAAGCATGGGTTTTAGTTAGAACAATGTATCAATATTGGGTCACTCGTTGTGACAAATGTATCATATTCATGAAGTGTTCATTAAGGGGGAAACTGGGTGTGGGGCATATGGGAACTCGCTGTATCTTCATAATTTTTCTGCAAATCTGAAATTGCTCTAAAAAATAAAGCAATCTATTAAAAATGAAGACATTCCCTCAAGCCCCTCAAAATGCCCCTGACTTGGTCCAAGGCCTTCACAGTGTGCAGATGAAGGCAGTCCAGGGAAGGGGTCACAATCATGGGCTCTGGAGGCAAGAGACGTGGGTTCTAATCCTGACTCTGCCACTCTGCTGTGTCCTGGCTACTGACTTCACTTCCTTGAGCCTTAGCCTCGTCATGTGTCAAAAGGGGGTGAGAATCACAGAGTCGCAGGGTTGTTGTAGGGATCAAAGTGGGGACCTCAAGGAGCCTGGCCAGGCTGGTGATGCTGCACCCAGGGGTGGGGACCCATCTAAGGACACCAACGAGGCAAGCCTTTCCACCCACATTGGGGCCACCCTGGGTCAGAAGATGTCTTTTGAACAGATCCACATACAGACATGGCTTGACTGACATGATCGCCCTGCTGAATAAAGGCAACACTTAATTGGAAATGCCAGAGTTTACACCGAGCCACTGAGTTGTGTCACCGGACTTCACAAAAGATGGTGTATTTGCCATCTCTCTCTGACAAGGCTGCACCCAAAGAAAAATGTGGGTAAATCCAGTCTGAGTGGGGCAGTTTGGAGACAAATGCTCCCACTGGATTCCTTAAGGGTTTCTCAACAGGGGGAGTTCCTCTCTCCCCTCTGCATCCACGAACTAGCAATAATAATGCTGCCCACCACCCGAGCTTGTTGTCAGGACTCAATGAGACAGTGTGTGCAGAATGGAGGCCACTGGCTGGGCACAAGGCAAGCGCTCGGCTGATGTGGACTAGCATCAACCAGGAGCTATGCCAGGACTTGACATTTGTTAGATCTCAAACTGTGCAACTCTTCTCTAAGCCAGATTTTATTATCTCCCTTTCGCAGGTGAGACAACTGAGGGAGGCGGAGCACAGAGCAGGTGCTAAGAAAAGGCACATGAGCCCACGCGCTGGGACATGGTATAGCGAAGGTACAATGAGGGACGGACTTAGCAAAACAGACCCAGTCCCTGCTCTTCGAGAGCACACCCCTTTCCCCAAGGGGGAGTGTTCATACATACCCAAGACCCCTCCCAGGCCCCTCAGCCCAGACACCCACCTCCAGGGCCAAAAGCCAAAGCAGAAAGTGGAGTCTTTGCCCAACAACCAAGCCCTTGGGTGCTGGCACACAGACCTCAGAATGTGCCCTGAGCCAGGATGGCCTCTGCAGTCCTCCTCGGGCACAGTGCCAGCAGTAAGGTGATCAACTCGTCCCCTTTGCCTGGGACCTTCCCAGTTTTCACACCGAATGCCCTGAGTCCCAGGACACTCCTGTCTTGGGTGCACTGAATGCCTGGCCACCCTACAGGCGGGCAGGATATGAGGATTATAGTAATAGAATTATCACTAACATTTATTAAGTGTGCTCACTGTGTGCCTGGCATATATGAGGTCATTTTATCCCCACAACCAGCCAATAAGGTAGTTCTGTTATTATATCCCCATTTCACAGATGGAGAGACTGAGGTTCACAGAGGCTAAATGACTTTGTCGAAGTCAAATAGGGGGCATGTGGAGGCTGGACCCAGCAGGGTCCTTCCAGAGGATAGGCATCCTTTCCCAAGTCCCACAATGGCCTTGCATGGGCTAGTGGCAGCTCTGTGAGGAGAGAGAGGATTCGAACTCAGATTTATGTTTCTCCAGAGACTGAACTTTTAACCACAACCCTCTAACTAACCGGATTATGCTGCAATAAAGGATCAACTCTACCTTCGGCATTTTCTATATCTTTGGAACAGCAGGTTGAAACATTTACTAAATCATATCCTCAGAGCTGCCCAGGAAAGGGGAGCTGTTCAAATCCAAGGCGATAAGTTTCCTTCGCATGCACAGTAGAAGGTCTGCCGCTTGGGGCATTTCGTGCGAGGTGTGCAAACACCACCAGCCACAAATGTAATGCTGAGAATCAGAGCAGGTCCCAGTGTGGGCAGGGCTGGGCTCAGGTTGACTCATAGGTGGCCATCTGAAGGGTGCAAAGGCACTGCTTGCTCCCAGCCGTCCCTCCTGCTGCCCTCCCCCGGCCTACCTTGGCCTGAACTTCCCACAGTTGACCTTGATGGGCTCAAAAGGCAGCGTGGGGTGTCTCCTTCAGGCTGCTGTGAAAATGCGTGTTTCCCAGGAAGGACTCTGCCAGGCACCGTCCAGGCGGGTGGTTGGGACTGTTTTAAAAAAGCAGTCCCGCCCACATTCCAAATTTGGAACTCAGAGGCTGGCAAGCGCCACACTTGGCCAGAACAGCGTACTTCCCTTGCCCTCCACCGGAAAGCACTCTGTGCAATTATAGAGCCCCAGAGGGAGAGAAGGAATTGTTACTCCATTTCTGCATGATTTGATCACGTGTCTCAGCTTTCCCGCCCCACGCCCCAGACGGTAAGTTTGGGGAGGTTCCTAGCCATAGCATCTGCTTCACGAGCATTCAGGTCAACGTGGGACTAGTGGCCATCCATTTCTCTCGGAGCTCTCCCTGCGTCCTGCATTCCCATGCATTTCCCCCATCACTCTGGCCCCTGAGAGACCTGGATGACAAGGTCCAAGTGCGCTTCCCTAGGGTGCACTGGGATGGGGGCAGGAAGGATCTTTGGTGGGAGGGGGCGGCAGATAACCTTGCAGGATGGAGGGAAGGTTATAAAGTCAGGGGAAGGAGACATCCCCATTTAATCCTGGCCCAGATGATTTTCCCCAGGGCAGCCTTGATTGACTCCCAGAACACGGCAGGACCTCTACTGGGTATGGTCGGTGACACACCTTCCTTAGTAAGAGGAGTAGATAAGGATACATGGAAAGCTTTAGCACCGGGCCCGATACACAGTAATTTGTTGTTCCGGCTAAAAATGTATGCCCTAATTTATGCCAGAATGTGTCTGTTCCTCTCCAGTGCTGACCTTCACCCACAAACACTTACAAAGCCCTCAGTACTCATTATGTACCAGCCGCAGTGCATAGCACTCTGCTGTAGAAGGGAAACTTATCGACCGCTTACTGATACCGGGCACTTTACCTGAGTTGCTTTGCTTAATACCCCAAGAGCCTGAACAAGGAGATAGAGTTATCCCCACTTTATAGATTCAGAAACTGAGGTGCCCTAAGGGGTAGAGCTATGAGACCAGAGCCCACGGGCTTTCCTCTGTGGCACAAAGTCCCTCGGGAAGAAACACAAGAAGCTATGCCTTCAAGAAGCTATGATCTGCAGTGGAGCAGATAAACGAACACATGGAAAAAAGAACCACGAGCCAGAGTCAGTGGACCCAAATGAGCACATGTATGGGTGCTGTGAGCCCAATGGAGGCAGATTTCCCTAAGTGCAGGAGGCACTGCTCCAGGGGGCACCGCTAAGCGGACATGGGACGGTTTTGATAGGAGCGAGGAGACAGGACACAGAGAAAAAGCTGGGAGAATTCAGGTGCCAGTTTAGTCTTGAGGGCAAGAGGTGAGAGAGAGAGAGGAAATTTTGATGGAGGACTGGTTGCATGAACTGAACAAGCTCAGGCTTTGTTCTGCAGGTGATGGGAAATCCTTGTTGGCTTTTAATGAAGAAAGTGATAAAAAAAAAAAAAAGCAGTGGGGGTGCCCGGGTGGCTCAGTCGTTAGGCATCTGCCTTCAGCTCAGGTCATGATCCCGGGGTCCTGGGATCGAGCCCCGCATCGGGCTCCCTGCTGGGCGGGAAGCCTGCTTCTCCCTCTCCCACTCCCCCTGCTTGTGTTCCCTCTCTTGTCGTCTCTCTCTCTGTCAAATAAATAAATAAAATCTTAAAAAAAAAAAAGCCGTGTTTTGGGAGAATCCGTCCAGTTGTACATCATCATAGTAATTACAAATACTTCTACTACCCTTCGGCATTGCGTTTCTTTCTTTGTCAGCCAGGCACTGTGCTAAGCTTGCTAATGCCTTATTTTATTGTCCAAATGACACATAGTGGGGGGTTTTATAATCACCCCCACTTTCCAGTGTCCGTTCCTCCAGTTCCAGATGTTGAGATGGGTGAATGTGTTTTGCATGTGGGATGGATGTGAAGAGGGAGGCAGAGGGCAGACTGTAGTAGGTTTAATAGTGCCCCCCAACCCAAACCATGTCCACCTGGAAACTCAGAAAGTGACCTTCTTTGGAAATAGCATCTTTGCAGATGTAATTGGTTAAGGATCTCAAGATGAAATCGCCCTGCATTTAGGGTGGGTCCTAAGTCCGATGACTGGTATTCTTATAAGAAGGGGAGCGGATGCAGAAACAGAAAGAGAGGAAGGTGATGTGACCACAGGGGCAGCTGGGAGTGATGTAATTACAAGCCAAGGAACACCAGGGATGGCTGAGGGCCACCACAGGCTGGGAGAGAGGTAGGGAACAGACCCTCCCTCGGAGCCTCCAGAAAGGACCCATCCTACTGACACCTTGATTTTGGATTTCTGTCCTCCAAAACGATGAGTGAATACATTTCTGTTGTTTTCAGCGGCCCAACTTGTGGCAATTTGTTATGGTAGCCCTAGGAAAGTAATACATATTTTTTCGTCCCCGAGAGAAGTAGCTAATTTGAAATTCTGACTCTGGAGCCCAGTCTTTCGCTGCTTTGGTCTGACAGAGGGGAGCAGGGACGGTGAACCAGATTCCAATGAGAAAGCCTGCTGTGGTTAAGAGCTGAAAACAGGGTGTGATCCGCAGCAATGTGTGTTCTGGGCTATGCACAGTGCCCAGCACACAGTAGGGGCTCCAGATGTGCCTGCAGGAATGGGAACTGTCCGCCCTACTAGGTGCTGATCTATGAATGGGTGTATGAATATACTGGAGGTGGACTGCACGAAAGGGGGTAAGTGAGAGAAGGTAAAGGGGCCCGGGTCAAGGTTTGGAGGCCAGGAGAAAAACAGAGACTGCCCCCTCTTCTCTCTCCTTTGGCCATCAGATGGAGACTGTCTAATTTGGAGGCTATGACCTCCATCACACATTTCAGAAGAACTTAACCTTGACTCTTTCTCCAGTCTAGAGAACCAAGATAATTCTAAGTGCTAGCTATTAAAATCAGATTCCTATACCCTCATCATGCACCAAAAAATCCACACAACTCTCACAGCAAAAAGTCCTAAATGGTCCCTGTGACTCTGAAGGTCCAGAAAGCATATTTGGTGGCCCCCCCACCCCTGCCATCTCTCTCAGCTTAGAGGAGAAATAGCAGATATTTTTCAGATAGGCTGATTTTTTTTTAATCAAAAGGAAATTAAAGAACAGGGAATGGTGTACATTTCTTATGGGGAGAGCGGGAGTCTTATTCCTTGCCTGTCTTAAAATAGCCTGATGGAGCGCAATATTTGCATTATGCTCAGGGTCAGCTGCTCTGGGGACTGCAGCCCAGGCCTGCCTGGAGAAGGGAGTGAGGGGCTGAGTTTTGAGATTTACTGCATTAATGCTTCTCCAGTTTCTGTGGAGTAGCCACTGGAGAGAGGCTTGGCTGCCGAGGCAGTGAAAGAAACACATGCAGAAACGCAGTACCAATAACTAAATATAACTCACATCTGAAATGCCTTTCACTGTACCCAGAGTGCTTTCCAAATATATTATCTCATTAAATCCACACAGAAGCAGAGGGAAGTAGGGTCCTCTCTCCCTCCTCTTACGAGGGAGTGGAGATTCAAAGCCCAGGGTTTGTGACTGCATGTGGCGTACCCTTTCATCTGCATCTGCGGTCCTGCACGCGGGCTTCACAGAGGACCGGCGGGCCAGGCGAAGGCAATGCCAGTGGCTGTAACAAACCGACCCCCAAGTATCTACGACTTCACACCGTAGACATTTATTTCTCACAGTGTGAAATCCCAAAGGGGTGTTGCTGATCGTCTGGCAGCCTTTCACACAATCTGGGGACCCCGGTTTCACCTCTTAGCCTCAGCATCCTCTGCATTTAGCCTACAGATGGGGCAGGGCTTTATGAGCCAGGCCTGGAAATGCCCCCTCCTCCATCGCTTCCACCTACACTAATTGGAGGGAGCTCAGTCACCTGGCTACACCTACCTGCAAAGCAGGCTGGGAAATGTAGTCTAGCTGTGCTGTAGGAGGAAGAGGAAGGGTTGTGGTGAAGAGCCAGCCCTCTACTCCCACTTCCTGCTCCAAGCAGGGCAGCTCCAATTCTATCTATTTTATATATTGCATCCTGCATAAGATTGAGTTTGAAGAAAGGACCCCAGGACTTTAAAAAAATGTGTCGAGGCTCTAGATCAGTGATCCTCAGACAGGCTAGTTATCCGGACTCCTAAGGTAGGTTGTGAAAAACATAGATTCCTGGGTTGCTCCTTTAGTGATTCTGATTCTGTAAATAAGGGGTCTGCTGATTCTGTAAATATGGGGTCTGCTGTATGTTCTGATTCTGTAAATACGGCGTCTGCTGTACATGCTGAACTTCTTCACTTGCTTTTGGAAATCCACGAACAGTTTGGTGAAGGATGGAGATGGCAGATGGTCATGGTGAATAGAAATTAGGGAAGAGCACAAAGTGCTGGTGAGGATGTGGAGGGACAAGAGCTCAAGGTTCAAGCACTTATCTAGAAAAGTTGAAGACAGACACAATCTATGACCCAGCAAGTCCACTCCAAGCTTCTGTTCTAGAAGAACTCTTACCCATGTGCACTCATAAACACAGATAATGATGCATCACTGTCATGATGGCCAAAATCTGCAAATAACTCAAATGTTCATCAACAGGAGAAGGGAGAGACTGCTATGTGGTCATATGATGGACTACAATATAGCAATGAAAACAAATGAACTATTGCTATAGACAAGAGTATGTTGCATCTCCCAAACATTTTGTTGAGCACAAAGAAGCAAAGGGGAAAAAAAAGGATCAAGGATCAAGAAAACAGCCTTTGGCATCAAAAAGCCCCCAGTTCAAACCATGCTAGCTGTGCATGCTTGGACCAATTTCTTAGCCTTTGGTTCTCCTGGTTTCCTCATCTCTATAGTGAAGACGAAAAGCCTTCCTTATAGAAGAAAATATACAATGTATTTAGTCCCCTAGTTGGAAAAAATATAAAATGTGTTTAGCACAGGAACCAACACATAGTAGGTGCTGGATACATCATAGCCCGCCTAGGCAAACAAACACCTAATACTGTGTCAGCCAACAGGTGGCTGGATTTGAGACAGCAAATGCCCAGGACACTATGGTCACTATGACTGTACCAGCCTTATTCCTGTATCTGCTTTCTGTCTCTATTTGTTTGTCCTGCCTTCCCCCATCCACTGCCTCCTAGTTAATGTCATTTGACTGTTTTTCAGAGACCAGGGAGCTGTCTTAGATGATTGTGGAAGGAGGCATAGAGGCCCACAGACACCAGACATCCATGTGCCATGTTGCATTGATGTAGATGACATTAACTCCTTTCAAGTCAGTAATGCCCTCCTGGCATGATCTCAAGGCACATGTCAGGGGCTTCTCACAACCTAACACCACTCCTCGTTTCCCTGGCTCCACCTTCATTTCCTCCTGAGGACCCTTCTCAGTTCAACTCCACACTGTCCCCAAGGTCACACTCCCACCAACTTCAGCACCAGCCAACAATTCTGCCCCCGTTTGAAAATGATTAGAAACTACTGGCATATTCCAATGATGAAACTGGTCTGACCTGACATGGGTTGCTAGGGCAACCATCCTTATGGTCTGGGGGCCTTCAGGTTCATTTGGTAAAGAAGGGAAAAGATTCCTCAGAAGCTATCTTGCTATCCTGACCACCAAGCCCGTTCTCCAGTGGTAGCTTCTGCTTCCTTACTCCTGATGGAAGGGCCTCTCTACAAAAGGTTTTGGGACAGCAGAGGTCATTTAAATATCGCAAACACAGAATTACCAGAAGGGCATCCAGGGAATGCTAAGAGCTATTACATAAAAGCAGGATTCCGTGGTCAAATCAGTTTTGAAAATATCTGGTTAATCACAATTTAAAAGCCTGCAGGACTTCTCAGAGACTTTAATATGCTAATGTGCTTAAAATCCAATGAAGGACTAGAAATAAAGCATTTCTCAAACTTAACACAGTTTCTTGTGACACTAATGTTCTTCAAAACACCACTTTCCTCCTCCCCCTCACCCCTTCAAAGAACTTTGGGGGAAGTTCTGCTCTAGCTGGAATTTCAGACTGACAGCATAGGAAATAAGATTCTTGCTTTCAATGACCTCACTGAGCAAGTCTTCCTGCTGAGGGAAGGTGAGCCAGGCCCCTGGTTTTTCTTTGCCTCGCTCTATCCAGCAGCAAAATGGGTGCAGGGCCATTAACACCGAGCCTGTCAAGAGAGTTTATTACATTTTGTTATTACGTGACCCTGGAAGGAGACATTATTATTATCATCAAGGGTACATAATAGTGGGCAGCTCCACAGCATCATATAATTTCTGGATGACAAAAAAAGGTTCCCATTAGATCATCTAATTGGTTCCTTTGGTTGGAACAGGAAGATCCTGGCTGATCTAATCACACCCTTGGCTTTGTAGGCACACCTTCCTCCAAGGAGCTCAAAGGGCTTCACTCTTATTAGAGTCAAGAGCCTTTCAGAAGGGTGAGGGAAGAGGGCAAGGGGCGGTTTCCTCAACGACAGAAAAATATTCATGCTTTCAAGTTACACTAGAAGCATCATTCCCAGATGCTTAAATGGCAGTCCTACTAGCATAAACAGTTGACCCAATTCTACAGTGGAAATTACTCCAACAATACTCAAAATCTTGGGTTTGGATGGTACTTTAAGAGTCATATTGGCTTAGCGCTTTGCCTTGGACATAGTTGCTTCCCCACCAGCAAAGACTGATGCCTCTACTTTGCCCAGAGCTTATGATATGTTGACCTCTGCCCCCTGGAAGACACACGGAGCAAGGAGCCCCTTTTTACTTTTCACCTCTTGATTTGGAATCACAAAGGCAGATATGTCAATCAATAAACAAGAGCTGGTTTCAGACATTCCCTTGAATTGCTGGTGTACACTTTCTATTGAAAAGCAATAGAACTGGGGGTCAAATGGGTTCTGCCATTTGCTGGCTTTGTAATGTAGGGCAAGTTATTGAACCTGTGTGAGCCTCAGTGTCTCCTCTGGGAAATGGGGCGGTTAACAGCCCCTGCCTCATAGTGTCAATGTGAAGATGCAGTGAGCTGGCCCGACACCACAGGAAGTGTTCAAAAATGGCAGTTAGCACCACGGGCCTCCCAGAAGAAGCCTGGGCATGAGAAAGACTCTGTGCTGGGAAGACCTCTGTGACCTCTGCAGAGTTATTCAGGAGGCCAGTGGCGTTAAATTTAAAGGAGGGGGAAGCGGTGTTAGGTTCTCAAGTAAGCATGGAAGGCAAAAATAGATGGAGTCAAATTACTCCTGCCCGTATAGTAGGGCATATACGGTATTGTGTGTGTCCCACTCGGGGTTGAGATCCACTGAGTCAGACCACAGGAGGGAAGAAAAGGAAATAAGCAACAACAGCCTTAAAATATGTGTGTCCCTTGACCAGCAATTCCTCTCTTAGTAATCCATCCCAGGGAAATAAGAGAGTGTTCAATGCGTCACTCAGCTATAATGATACTGACCACCACAGTTTTAGACAAAACAGCACAGGATGGGGACCTACTTGAATGCCCAACAATGAGGGCCTGATTGAAAAGTACCGTACTGACACATGATCTAGCTATCAAGAATGGTGCAAAAGTGTGTGTGCTGACATGGAGAGATGTCCCTTATGCACTGTGTGAAGAAGAAAAGGCAGATGACAACAAGGCAGGGCAATACATTTCCAAAAGTGTGTAAATCTGCATACGTATAGAAAGAAGGCTGATGGTCAATAAACATATGAAAAGGTGCCCACCTTCACCGTAATCAGAGAAAGGCAGAACAAGAAGAGGCACCATGTTCATCCATGAAATTGACAAAAAAATTATTAAGGACTGATCACTTCCAGTGTTGTCAGGGGCAGGGTGGATCACATTTCTCATGCCCGGTAAGAACTTTAATTTGGCACAGCCTTTTGCAGAGGGATTCGACAGTACGAATCAAAATTTAAATCAAGTGAATCTATCACTTCATGTGTGTGAGTCTTGCCCACAAAAGTTCCTGCACAGGTGGACGACGATGTACACTTTATATCAGTGATAAACTGGAAACAACATAAATGCCCAGCAGTAGGGGAGTGGGTCTAAAAATTGCAGCGCGTTGATGCAATGGAATGTTATCCAGTTGTCAAAGACAAAAGGAAGATCTAAATGAGCTGGTGCAGAAAGCACTCTAAGACATATTGGTAGATGAATAAAAGCAAGTCAAAGAAACATACACATTGTGTGATCCTGTCTATTTTTAAAAAATACTATGTATCAATCTGTATATACACAAGAGTCTACACATGCCTGGACAGAGGTTGGACAGGTTCCCATTGAACAGTTAACATCAGTTACCTCTGTGGGGAAGGGTTGAGGGAGAAGCCAAAGGGGTACTTTTTCTTTTACATTCCATCTCTTTTTGAATACTTTGCATGCATTCATCTAATCCTTGGCTGAATTTGAAAAACAAAGAAGAACCAGGGGAAGATGTTAGCACTGGGTCTTTCTGGATCTAGAGGGGTGATGGATGATTTTGTTTTGTTTTGTTTTGTTTTGTTTCTGTGGCTTGTCAGGATTTTTCTCATTTTTCTACAGTGAACATGTGTTATCTGTGCAACTTTGAAACTTTTTTTTCAATAACAGGAATAATATTGAAGAATATCCTACAAAGGCATTTTAGTAGAGAAAGCTAGAGCAAAGTATAGGACAAAGCTTGCTACTCTCAAGGATTCTGTGATCTATGTGGGACTCTCTCTCTCTCTCTCATACACACACACACACACACACACACACACACACGAGAAGACAGGGCACTGGCAGTGAGTGTTTCTAGAGGTCAAAGGAGGAGAGAAATGCACGCAGTGAGGTGGCAGGGAAGGTGTCCTGGGGGCTGTGGTAGTTAAACACTGCCTTGTAGAAACAGGAGGGCTTTAATAGACAAGAAACCCTCTAGTAATTGAAATTCTATTATCTGTGCTGGTGGCATCCTGCTCTGGGGATTAATGACCCTTGTTATCAATTAATTCTTCCTGGATTCCAAGCTAGATATCGGCTTCTATGACTTAAGTGGCTTTCTTTTGCTTCTCTCCTTCGTGGACATGGAGACCTTTCTGTACATCTCAACAAGAAAAATAAGCGGTGTATCCCATCCGTCTCCCAGATTAAGACCACAAACAAAGGAGAGGAAACTCTCCCTGATGTGAAGACACAATCCCATCCACCACCACCACCACTGGCTGGTCTTCGATAGTAAAGAAATGAGCTCTCCAGATTCTTTTCCCCCACGAGGTTTGCATGCCTATGGTCATGTACTTATCTTCATCACGGGCAAACTGCTCTCACCACATCATCTCCATCCTCAAAGTAACCCCAGGAGGCAGCTGGATCATCGCCATTATACAGATGGAAAAACTGAGACTTGGAGTCAACTGCTGGCCATAGAGATTGAGTTTGAGCCCAGAGGACAGGGCACTTTATCTGCATCATCACTGCCTTGAACTAATGAGGGCAAGCATTTGGATGATGTTCTCTGAGCTAATGAGCTTCCCATCTTCTATGTGGTATCTACAGCCCCTGGCATCCAACTTGGGCCAGACACATGGGCTTGCAGTCTCTCTGCAGATGAGATCAGAGCGTGTCCCGAATGGGCACATACCCTCTCCTGCCTTTCCTCCCAAAACAGGGGCCGAGCGTGAATGCAGGTGACCCCTGCTCCTAAAGGCTCACAGGCAGGTGTGGGAGACGCATCCTGAAACACACGCCTTCAGTACAACGTGGGAAGTCTGTGGCAGGGGAGAAGTGGCCAGGATTCGGGAGAGATCGAGAGCGGAACTGATGTGTAAGCCGAATCTTGAAGAACAAATACAAGTCTGCTGACCAACAGGAGAAGGAAGAAGGCACAGCCAGGAATCTGGAACACACAGGGCTTGCTAACACCAGCCAGCACTTATTATGTGCTGGCCATGCAGCTACTTTTCATGGATCAGCTCATTTCACCATTGCCCAATCCTCTAAGACAGGTACCATTTTATCTTCATTTAAAGTGACTTGCCGAGTACTGTGCAGCTCAGAGGGCAAAGGAGTGAATCCAGGTCTATCTGGCTTGAGAGCAGGTGGCCTTGACTCTTCTGTCCACTCCCCCAGAGCAGTGGCTCTCAGTGTGGGCTGACTGGGCCCCTAGGACAGTTGGCAATGTCTGGAGACATATCTGGTTGTCACACCCGGGGGTGGGGGTGCCACTGGCATTAGTAGGTAGAGGCCAGCGATGCCACTCAGCATCATGCAACGCACAGGACAGCCCCCCACCAAAGAAGTATCCGGCCCCAAATGTCACTGGTGCCGAGGCTGAGAAACTGCACAGAGCGCGCAGGCTACATGCTGTCTGCTGGCTACTTGGTGGGTAGCAGGGAAAGACAACGCAGGAGATAAAGCCACGAGAGCGCAGGCTGGGGCAAGGTCAAAGTACGCCTCGGCTTGGGGCTGGAGCTGGCCTGGAAACAGGAAGGGCTGAGGTAGGGGCAGATTTGTGCCTTAGGATGATGGCTCTGGCACTGCAAGCGGGGGAGGGGGGGAACACCTCCAAGGGAGAGAGGCGTGGCCGCCTGGGGCCGAGGTCCAGGGTCCAGGTGACACCAGCGGGCAGAAGCAGAAGGAGGAGGCAGAAAAGTGGCTCCTCTGAGCAGCTGATGGGTTGACACCGCGCTTCCCACTCAAAAGGATGGTACATTAAACCCTCTAAATGAGAGTAGCGACCTGATTAGAGATGGAGCCTAGGGGCTCCCCCTTGGGATGCGCACAGATTAACACGGTTCTTCAAGCAGCCTCACTGCGGGCTGCTGTGGGAGGCCTGCGCTCAGCTGGGCGTCCACCCCTGCCCCGCGGGGACAGATGCTCACCTGGCCCGCCTGAGTATCCTGGCAAGCGCCCCAGGGTCACCCCGCGCCCCGCCCCCCGCAGGCCCCCATTCATTTGTCCTGCTCTTCCCCTACCCCTTCCACTCGGCCAATCTCCTTCGGAGCAGGGGGGCTGGAGCTCGAGGTCGCGGCCCAGACCCAGGCCTCCTCCCAGCCTGGGCCTTTCCTCCCACCCTCCCCCCGGCCCCCCCCCCCCCCCCGGCCACCTGACCCTGGGCCAGCTTCTGGGGACGGGGTGGAATTTATTTGTGCTGGGGTTCCGGATGGAGTTGTTTAATCTTTTTGCCTAATTCTGAAGACAGGGTGTCTTGGACATGGATCCCCCAAGGACGCCCACCCTGGTTAGGCCCCTGGTTGCTTCCTCCGAAAACGCTTGCGGGTTTGAGCCCTGGGACTCCCGCGGCTGCTGCGTGCGTGTCTGTGTGTGCACTTGCATGCGTGTGTGTCTGTGTGTGCACTTGCATGCGTGTGTGTGTCTGTGTGTGCACTTGCATGCGTGTGCGTGCGTGCTCGCGCATGCGCGAATAAGCGTAAAGGCTTCAGGGCATAAGGACAGCCTCGAGGCATCTTAAGTCATGAGATCATGTCAGCCCCTTGCTCAAAAGCCTCCGAGAGCTCCCAGAACTCTTGTTCAAGAAGAAATTGTGGCCCCCCCATGCCCCCAGGCTCCCACCCTATCCAGCGTTCTGACCCCCTCTACTAGTTATCTCCTTAAATTAACCTGCTGCTCCAGCCAGCCGAAGCATCTCTTCAGCATCCCCCAAACACGCCCTGTTGATTCCCAAGCTCAGATCCTTCCTGGGGTGAGTCCTGGTGCTCCGCCCCCTGTTTTCTCCTTCTCTGGTGAAAATGCTACATTTTCTTTAATTTCCATCTCTTCCCTAAGGCCCCCCTCCATACCTTCAGCCCACCCTCTTCTCTACTTACCTCCCACCACACTCACAGGTTTGGGGATGGGCATTTCTACTCAGCGGTTGTCCCTGGGGGCAAGTGTCTCGGGGGAGGAGTGACAGTCAACATTTTCTTATTATTTTCTTAATTCTCTCTAACCCTTCCCTCCCTCGGTTCCTAAGCAACCAGTAGTCTACTTTCTGTCTCTATAGAGTTCCCTATTCTGGACTTTTGTGAATGGCATCGTGCAATCCACAATCTTTTGGGACTGACTTCTTTCACTTAGCATAATGTTCTCAAGGTGGATCCATGTGGTAGCATGAATCGGTACTGCATTCCTTTTTATGACCAAATAATATTCTATTTTGTGGATACACCACATTTTATTTATCCATTCATCCATTGACTGATGTATGGGGGGGGGGTTCACCTTTTGCCCGTCATGAATAACGCAGCTATGAACATTCAGGTACAAGCTTTTATATGAACATATACTTCCATTTCTCTTGGAGTTTTCACTCTTTTAATAGCTTTCTTAGTGGCCGTGTTTCATTTATTTTGAAATTTCAAATAATATTAGAACACGAAATAGTTGAGCACACATAGAGAAGGTATGGGTTTAACCAAAACTTAAGAAAGACTGCTCTGTGTAATAAAATGTCTTCCCCACTGGAAACAAACCCTCTTGAAGGGCAGTGCTCATGTCTCCTATTTCTTTGGGGTCTAAGGACTTGCTCAACAAGCTCTGGTGAGGGTCATGAATGACTAAACCCATTTAGATTCTACAAAGGTTCGCCTCATGAAAGTACTTTCACATGCCCAGGGTCATTTATCCTGTAAGGTGGAGGATACTATAGAACGCAAACACTCGTGCCCATTTTACAGATGAGGAAACTGAGTAAGGGGGCAATGGCCACAGCCCTGCACCTCGGAGGACTTGTGGAAGAGTTGGAGGTATGGCTGGGCTCCCCTGTGGGCATGTGAGGCTGGGACTCTGCTTTAAACAGGAAAATCCGGACTGTTACAGCAGATACATGATCTGGTGTTACTCATTTTACAAAAGGATCCTTCATTATGTAAAAGAACGGAAGATCTCATTTCTTGCCAGGTCCCCGGGGGCCTTGGGCTTTGTGGTGCAGCGTGCTGCGGAGCGCATCATTTTACGCACTAGCTGGGCTTCTAAAGGAGTTGTAAGTCAAAGTTTTGTAAATTGGATCATATTTTAGAGAATAGATGAAAAGAATAAGACTGTGAGTCCTTGGGTAGACCCTGTGCGTGAGGTGATAATCAGAACCAGATTTATGATTTCCGTAAAGACAAAAATCAGAGATAAATGTCAACAACACCTGGAATCCTGTGATGATTAATTAGAGCCTACTAGTGCAACAGGCTCTGTCCTAGCTTTAAAGATGTTCTCTCATTTAAATCTCACCCAACAGAAAGAAAGAAAGAAAGAAAGAAAGAAAGAAAGAAAGAAAGAAAGAAGAAAAAAGAAAGAAAATAAGGAAACAAAAAACCTATTGAGATAGGTGTTCTTTATCTCCAGTTTAGAAGTTGGGGAAACTGAGGCCCAGGGATATTAAGTAACTTGCCCCAGGTCACAGAGCTCAGAGGTAGAGCTGGGATTCCAATCAGGCCCTCCCCCCCATTTTGGGGAGTGGCAGTGCGTGGCCTCTGAGATTAGACTGCCTGGCTACAATCCCAGCTTCATCCTTTCCTCGCAGAGCATCTGGTTCCCAGCCTGTAAAATGGGCTGCAAAAATCCTCCCTCAGCTGATGGCTGGGATGTTTAAATGAGATAATTTGTTTAAAGACACTGGCACATGGCTAGTGCTCAGTAAACATTAGCAGCCATCATGCTGAACTGCCCTTGTAATGGCCCTGTCCACACCACAGCAGCCTTCGTCAAGCTGCTACAGCAGACCGTGCGGCCCGAAGCCCCCCTGAGCATTACTTACTAGCCTCAGAGTCAGGTGGGCTGTACTCCGTGGCTGTCCCGCCACTTACTCACTCACCTCTCTGAGCTTCAGCTTTGGCAAAAAGGGGCTACAGAGAGCACCCACCCCAAAGGGTAATCATGAGGATTAAACAAATCATGAAGAGTGCCTTAAACTAGGAATCACTCCAATGGGAGCTATAGCATCCCATGCGAGGTGCTTTGCACGTGCTCCTTCACGTTGCCCTAGATCCTAGCACGTTTTTACAGGAGAGGAGGCCGGGACCAGAAAGGCTAATAACTTTCCTGGTCTCCTGGGCCGTCCAGGTGGAGCTGGGATTCGTGCTCATGAGACATTGTGTGAGCCCTGCAGGCTATCTACCCGGCAGCCATCCCTCCGTGCCCCTCTCCCTAGTTTTGTCTGGGTACACAGCAGCCCACACATAGGGAAGAAGGCTGGTCCCCATCCCAGAGGGATATGTGGCAATTTGGGCCCTCTGGGGAGCAGACACTAAGACAACATTAGACACACAGATCACTCAAGGTGATCCCATTCCCCTTGGCGGCGCTTGGTTTAGGCAGGAGTATGTAATGTGGCTGGACCAGTGAGACACATGGAGAAGTCCACCAGGGTGCTTGTGGGAGAGGTGTCTTGTCCTCTTCCACTCAGTGCAGCTGTATGGGGGGATGTGGTGTCATCGGAAGGTTTGACTGGGGCTGGAGCTTTTTTTTCCCAAGATGGCTCACTCACATGGCTATTGGCAGGTGACCTCACTTCCTCACCATATGGGCTTCTCCATAGGACGGCATGAGTGTCCTCACAACATGGCACCTGGCTTTCCCCAGGATGAGTAATGGAAAGAGAGAGAAAGGAAGAAGCCACAGTGCCTTTTATGGCTTAGTCCCTAAAATCACACACTGTTACTTCTGTCTTTTTCTGTTCACTATGGCAAGTCACTCTCAAGGGGAGATAAATTAAGTTCTACCTCTTTTTTTAAAAGATTTTATTTATTTGAAAGAGAGAGAGAGCATGAGGGGGAGGGAGGAGCAGTGGGAGAGGGAGAAGCAGGCTCCCCACTGAGCAGGGAGCCCGATCGGAGCTCAATCCCAGGACCCTGGGATCATGACCTGAGCTGAAGGCAGATGCTTAACTGACTGAGCCACCCAGGCGCCCTAAGTTATACCTCTTTTTTTTTTTCTTAAGATTTTATTTATTCATTTGACAGAGAGAGAGAGAGCGCGCATGCAAGAGCACACAAGCAAGAGGAGGGGCAGAGGCAGAGGGAGAAACAGACTCCCTACTGAGCAGGGAGTCCCACGCAGGGCTCAATCCCAGGACCCTGAGATCATCACCTGAGCTGAAGGCAGACACTTAACCAACTGAGCCACCCAGGAGCCCCTAAGTTCTAACTCTTAAAGGGAACAGAATCAAAGAATTTTTCTGGCTTAAAACAACTCTAGCTACTTGCAGTTGGGTCTTCTTTACATATCAAGATCCCAAGGCCAATGTTCTTTACACCACACGGCACTGACAGCTTGGGCAGTGGGAACTGTATGCTGGGGAGGTGAGGCAGAACCTCAGAAGACTTTCTAACTCAGAACTTCTGGTTCCATGAGATTCTCACAGAGTAAGCCTGCTTAAAGATAGGTATGCCCCTATAAACATGCCCTACCTAGAAATACATTCCAACATAAAAATGTACTAGGAAATACTAAAAGTATACAATGAAAGGGGTGCCTGGCTGGCTCAGTGGGAAGAGCATGCGATTCTTTTTTTTTTTTTTTTTTAAGATTTTATTTATCTATTTGACAGAGAGATCGAGAGCACAAGTAGGCAGAGCGGCAGGCAGGCAGAGGGAGAGGGAGAAGCAGGCTCTCCGCTGAGCAGGGAGCCTGACGCAGGGTTTGATCCCAGGACCCTGGGATCATGACCTGAGCAGCCGCCTAACTGACTGAGCCACCCAGGCGCCCCAGAGCATGCGATTCTTGATCTTGGGGCTGTGAGTTCAAGCCCCACATTGGGGGTAGAGATTACTTAAATAAATAAACTTTAAAAAATATACTAAAAATAAAAATATGCTGGGTGCCTCGTTGGCTCCATCAGTTGAGCGTCCCACTCTTGATCTCAGCTCAGGTCTTGATCTCAGGGTCGTGAGATCATGCTGGACATGGAGCCTACTTAAATTAATTAATCAATTAATTAAAAAATAAAAATATACAACAAAAGATAAAGAGTAATTCCTGTGAACCACCATCTAGCTTAAGAAATAAAACAATACTCATAGGATGGAAGCCCCACATGCTCATCAACGTTGAGAACACTGTTCTCCCCTCCCTGCCCCCCAGCCTCAGGGGACCTCTACCTGTATTTCAGTATTTTTCATTCCCAGGACATCCCATACTTTAAGTGCACATAGTGCAGACCTACACAATATATAATACTGTGTTACATGTTTCTAAACTTTGTAGAAATAGGGTCACACTGAATCAATTCTTCTATAGCTTGCTTTTTCTTCTGCATTATGTCTCTAAGATTTAACCATGTGAGGATGTGGTTGGTAGGAACGATGCAGCCACTTTGGAAAACAGTCTGGCAGTCTCTCAAGAAGTTAAACAGAATTGCCACAGGACCTGGCAATTCCATTCCTAGGTATATACTCAAGATTATTAAAGCATAGTCCACACAGAAACTTGCATGCGAACGTTCACGGCGGTTTTATTCACAACAGTCAAAAAGGGGAAACACCCGAAATGTTAATCAACCCAAGAATGGATGAACAAAATGTGACAGATCCGCATGATGGAATATGATTCAGCCATAAAAAGGACTGAGGCACTGACACGCACCACAATGTGGATGAACCTTGAAGAGATGATGCTGAGGGAAAGAAGCCAGTCCCACATGCCTACAGAGTGTATGGGTTCATTTATATGGAATGTCTATAATAGGCAAATCCATACGGACAGAAAATAGATTAGGGGTTTCCTGGGTCTCGGCATGAGGAGCAATGGGAAGTGCCAGTGAATGGGCGTGGAGCTTCTTTCTGGAGTGATGAAATTATGTCAGACATGATGGTGATGATGTACAGCTTTGAGAAGGTACTAAAAACCACCACATTGTACACTTTAAAGAGTGAATTTTATGATGTGTAGATTAGATCTCAATAAAGAAAGATTCAATCCTGTTAATACATGGGCCTGGCCATTCATTTTCACTACTATCTAGGAATCCATGAGTATGCATATTCTCTGTCTCTCCATTCTCCTGCTAGCGGACATTTGTGTGGTTTCTCACTTTGTTGGGATTATGAGCAGGGCTGCCATGAGCAGTCTCTGGCTATTTCTTTGTGCGGGGGCTCCTTGGAAGTTCACACCAAGGAGTGTGGTCACTGGTGTGTATGGCATAACACCATCTTCAACTTCACACTCCCACTCTCCGCAACTCTTTTGTGAGGCTGGGGAGAGGGGGCAAGGAAGCCGGCTCTGCCTCCACCCTTGGCCCCAGCAAACCACCTGAGGTCTCAGAAAATAGGGCAATGAAAATGGAAAACAAATAGCACAAATCAAGTGGTGGGCTGCTTCCCCTGCCGCCGTTCGGAGACCCACCGGGTGGGCAGCGGGGCCTCCCCCACCAGAAAATATTAACAGCATTTAATGAATATTCACAAGGATTCATTAAACATTTCCCCGTGTGGCTGAACAAAACAGTGTTCAAACCCCCAAGCCATTAACAAAAAAGGAAGAAGAAATATTACAGGGACGATATGCACAAGCTAAAACGCCACAGGCAAGAAACAGCTGCTGCTGCTTTTTTTTTTTTTTTTAAACTCAACTTCATCTTCAGCCCACTGGGGTTTAAAATGGGCCCAGTGTCCTAAGTCTCTGTGACTTGTTTGAAGAGAACGGTCTTGATTAATATTACAGTGATCACATCTTTCTGCTTCGTGTACCCAGAAACTTGCCTTTGCTGTAGCAATAATATTCGCCTGAGACATTTCCATTGGAAAAGGCCTTTCTGTGGACCGCCTCGGTGGATCCTCCTGGCCACCTAAAATGCTGGTCCAGGTACTACCAACATCCATCATTTGACAGTGAAACAGGCCCGCGTTCATGAGTGGACTCACCCAGGGTCATTACTGAGGCAAGACTATTATGTCCCAGGTGTTCTGACGGGCTTTGGAGGAAAGTTGGCCTTGTGACCTCATGACCTCACCACCCTGACCACAGCTGATTGGACCAGGCATGGCCGTGACCCAAAGACCGAGACTCAGAGCGGGGCTTACGCAGAAGCCCAGCCCAAAGGAGGTGCCCTCCACTGTGCGGTGACGAGCGAGCCAGTTAGATGTCTCTCTGGTGGAGTCTAAGGTCACGACATAGAACAGGTGGGAGCTTGGGCAGAGGCTGATAGACCTACAACGCACAGTAGGACCCACTTCTGTAAGTCACACGCTGTCATTTAGCCACATTCCATTCCTTAGAAGTGAGTCACTAAGCCTCGCTCGTCGGGGAGGGGAATCAGGCTGCACCTTTTGAAAGGAGAAGTGTCAAGAAATGTGTGAGTGTTTAGAAACCACCCCAACGCCCAAGGCCTATTACTGGTAAATGGTGAGAGCAGGATTTATCAATCCATTCATTCTGCAAATATACATCCATTCATGCTCCCATCACATCTTTGCTGTCCAATATGGTAGCCATTAGCCCTGCAGACTACTAAGCACTTGAAATGTGGCTAGTGTGCCTGAAGAATGGTATTTTAAATTTTATTTAACTTTATTTACTTTAAAGTTTAAAACTCCTCATTCAACTATTGGAAAATTTTTATGTATGCTTGGAACAACTTAGGTAAGTGAATCCACTCTCCCTGCCAATTTCATAGAATCTCTAAATGTGATCAAGTATTTCCAACGAAAGCTTTGCGTCCTAATGGAGATGTGCTGAATAGCAAATGACACCCTGGACTGGGAAGACTTAGTATGAGAAAAAAGAATGTAAAAATACCTCATTAACCTCTTTTGTACTGATCTGATGTTGAAATGGTATTTGGGATATATCGGGTTAAATAAAATATATTAATACAGCTCCCTTTACCTTCCTTTTTACTTTTTGAATGTGGCTCTTTGGGAGACTTTCAATTTCAGAATGGCTTACATGGTATGTCTATGGACAGCACTGTAGGACTTTACTAAACTCTATGGATTTGTAGTCCTTCCCTTCCTGGAGCTTGCAGTCAAAAGGGAAAGACAGCTATTAAGTAATTAATCCAAAGAAGAATGAGTGGATAATGAGTGTTGGAAAGCAGAAATCAGGGAGCTGTATGAGTTTCACAGGGGACCTGACCCAGAATGTGCCGTCTCCAAAGCAAGCCCAGGATTTGAGAGGGAAGGAGAGAGTTAGAACGCCCAGCGCTGGGAGCGCCGAGTGGGAGGCGGAGGAAGAGGTCTGTGCTGGGGGCCCTGTGCCAGCTCCTTGGGGTCAGGAAGCGGATGTGCCATGGGCACTGGCACTTTGAAGTGCAGGTGGTGAGGCGGCAGGGTGGGGCTGGGCTGCCATCAGCTGTCAGGCTGGCACTTGCTGGCTCTGCCTACGCAGTAGCCAGGCTCTGGAGCCCTCTAGGCCTCTCTGGGTGTGGCCTCATGTGTCTGTGCTGGAAAGTACCTGGGCTCTTGGGAAAGCCAGAGCATGCGGCAGGGTACTGGCACCGACTCTGACCCAGGGCCTACCCAAACACAGGCTGGAAGTGAACTACTCTGGTCCCTGCTCCTGGCCAATGTGCTGTTCACAGTAGCTTTGGATGAGTCCAGTCCCCTTGTCATATCTTTTGTCCCCTCTGTATTGTCACCCAAATTCTTACTGTTCCTAAGACATGTCAAGGATGTTGCTGCCCCAGGGCCTTTGCACTTGCATATCCTCTTCCTAAAACAACTCCCCTTGATATTTACATAGTTGGCTTCTCTCAAAGGTCACCTTTGTCCCCGATCATCCTTTCTAAATTTACCCCCACACCCTCCATCCCTCTTTACAGTGACTCTGTCTCATTTCCCTTCGGATTTCTGTTCATATCACACTCCTCATGATCAGAAGTTATCTACTTCATTGATTTGTTTTTCTGTCTCCCCAACCAGAAAATAAGCTCCACGAGAACAGGGGCCTTGTCCAGTGCCTAGAACAGTTCCTGGCATCTGTTCAAAAATATTTGTTGAATGAATTCATTCATCTTCCTAAAACTCAGATCTGAAAACAATTATAGGGACCTCAGGAATGTGGACAAATGTTTGTGATGCAATACTGAGTTGAAAAAGGAACAGAAAATGATACTCTCTGATAGTGTACATATAAGATAAGTAAGTGCAGGGCCAAAGAAGGAAATGCACAAATGGAAAACAGCTACATGTTGGGGAGTATAGAACACTCTAGCTCGTTTATATTTTTCAAACTTTATTTTTTAAGATTTATTTATTTGAGAGAGACAGAAAGAGAGTGTGCAGGGGGAGGGGCAGAGGGAGAAGGAGAGGAAGAGAATCTCAAGCAGACTCCCCGCTGAGCGTGGAGCCTGACACGTGGCTCGATCCCATGATCCTGAGATCATGACCCCAGCCAAAACCAAGACTTGGATACTCGACCGACTGTGCTACCCAGGCGCCCCTCAAACTTCTCTTTAATATGGTTATGTTTTTTTGGTTTTATTTTATTTTATTTATTTATTTGACAGAGAGAGACACAGCGAGAGAGGGAACACAAGCAGGGGGAGTGGGAGAGGGAGAATCTTAAGCAGGTTCCATGCCCAGCACAGAGCCCGATGCAGAGCTCGATCTCATGACCCCAAGATCATGACCTGAGCCGAAATCAAGAGTCAGATGCTTAACCCACTGAGCCACCCAGGTGCCCTTCAGTCGTATTGTTTCTGCCACAATCAAAAACCAAACTGTGGAGTGGGACCTTCTCCCGGGAGCTTCCAAATATAATCTTGCCATTCCCTGCTCCAAAATCTTTGAAGCCTCCCAATGCTTGCAAGATGCTTTCCAGCCCCCTTTGCTTACACCATCAGCGCCTGGCTATCTTTCCAGCATATTCCTCAACTCCCTTCCCTGAGCCCCTCTGCACTCTGTTGGACCTACTGGCACTGTGCCCTCAGCCGCCATGCCTTGGCCAACGCCATCCCCTTTCTACTTCCTGGAAAAAGTTACCACGCTCTGCAAAATTCAGCTGAGATGTCATTTCCTTTGCAAAGACTCCCCTCCTCGTGGGCCTCTTGTCTACAATTCACTCCACTCCTAGAGGACTCATTATTTCGTTTTTTCTTCTGCCTGCTTCCTGCCTGGGCCCATGATAGGAGGGCTCTTGGGGTCCCACGCAGCTCTGCCTCCCTGCTGTCTAACATGGTTTCTGGCACCTGTATGGCACTCACCCAAGTCAAAGGACCACGTGTATGAGCTGGGTCGTGATCCCCTGTGATGTAATGAGTCTGACGATACCACCCTTTGGCAAACACAACCTCAACATGTCCAGATCGAGAGAGTCTGGCTTAGTTCAAAACCTGACTTGGCTACTTGCTAGCTGGGTGGCCCTGGAAGAGAATTCCCGCATCTTTAAAATGGGGATACTTCTCCCACCTGATGGAGCTACACAGAATACGTGCAGGTAGAACACAGCATAAAGCAGTTGCTCAGCACGTGTTGTTTTAAATTATGGCATAATATAAGAACCTAAACTGTATCATTTTAACTGTTTTTAAGTGTACAGTTCAGAGGCACTAAGTACATTCATGTTATGTCCTTAAGTGTTTTTACTACTACTACTACTATTATTATTATTATTATTATTATTATGTCAGAAGTCTTAATGGTATGAGTTTTCCTGGAGACAGGACATGCTATTCTGAACAGTCATGGACTCGAAGTCTCTGCTTTGCCTAAATCATTTCCCCCTCTTGAGAACGCTGGGAGGTTTCATCACCCGCATCTCTACTGGAGGCTCCAGGAGCACAGATGAAACGCTCCGCAAGCAGGTGGCACGGCTGGAGCAGCCCCAGATTGGGGTACCTCCTTGCTCCCTACCCACGGCCGCCTGCCGAGGGATGATGATGCCGTCCAGCGAGGTTTTGACTTTGGCCGGGGGACAGCGGTTGGGGGTATGCAGCTGAGTAGGGAAAGAGGTGGTGCTATTCGGGTGCGGGTGAGGGAAGCGGGGGTGGGGGGTGGGGGGCATCGCGGCTTCTGGCGACCTCAGCTGGGACAGCAACAGGGCAGGGGCCAGGCCCTGCTGAGCTGCTGATGTCTTTATGCAGCAGGGACTGACTGTGCGGTGGCATGCCCAGCGTGCATAGGCCCTGTGACAAATGATAAAGATCTCACTCAGCCTATGAGATCCACTCGAGGAACTGAATGGAGACAATTGAAAAGCCCTGCCCACCAGCCACCGAAGCGAAAGCCCGCAGATACTGCTCAGTGAAGGCATTCTGTGTGGATTTGCTGACCCTGGAGAATCTCAGCTATTTGGGCATTTTCATAGAGTCTCCCGGCCTCCTTGCAGGGAGCCCGAGTACTGGGACTCACGGAGGACCTGTCTGGTTGAGTCCACAGCCTCGAAACAGGATGAGTGTCTGACATTTGGCCCATCGAGTTTCATTCTGAGGGCTAATTACGATCTCTTTCTAATTCTTCACTGCCTCCCTGGGAAACTCTTAAAGAGGCCCCTCTCCCCCTTTCAAACACAGGGACGATATTTGCCCTTGCAATTGGAAACCCTCCTACTGCCACCATTGCTATATTTTAGCAACTCCTGAGAGCCCGACAAATGCTAGTTAACCAGCTAATTGCATCTACAACGGACCCCTTGAGTGTGTGAATGAATATGACAAGTGGCTGGTGACATGGTCAAGTCACTCATTTGTGTCTCCGAGTTTACCAATGGACTGTGCACTTCTAAGTAAAAAGGTCTCACATCAGGTCATTCCAGTTCATGGTGCCTTTGGAAACAATCTTGAAATTGGCTCAGAGAATTAACTGTCACAACATACATAGGGAGAGGAGGCCAGAGAAAACCCTATAGGGATCTGACCTACTGCCTTGTATATACTTACGCTCTGGCCACACCAGACCAGCTACATTCCAGTCTCTCTTATAAGAGAGCCTTTCAAAATTAAAGGGACTGAGCAAAGAAATCATGGGACACGAGTAGAATGGGATGATCAGTGCGCACTGAAAAGGGAGAGGTGCATCTCCCACACCTGGCACTACTCGCCTGACTTCTCAACTGCACACCTTTGCATATGCTATTCCCTCCACCTAAATGCTTTTCCATCTTTCCCAATCCCGCAGCACATATGAGTTTGGGAAATGGTAAATATCCAACGGATGAGCTGGCTCTTACAGGGGTTCACCAGTGAGCCAATTATCCTACACCTGCAGGGTGGGATTCTGGGGGCAGCTGGAAGTGGGAGAGGTTGATCTTTGCATATTGGAAAGGCCTACAGTGAACAGTTAAGTGAAAAAGAAGTAGGTCACAAGTAGTGTGTCTTACGACCCAATTTTTTTGTAAAAGGAAAATTCCATATTTACATGTTTGTTTATGCATAGAAAAGTCTGCATTAACAATGATTACTTCTAGGGAGTCAGGAGTGGTGGAGTACAGAATATGAACAGGAACTTTTTGCTTTTTATTTTCTACTTTCTAATGTGTTCATTTTTTTTTCAATGGGCATTATATTAATTTTATAATTAAAAATCTAATAAAGATTTTTAAATGTGCTTGGGGAATAGAATAGCGATGCTTCCAAAATATTTGCAATTGGCCTTTGTCACAGACATAGCAAGCTGTGAGTTATCATGTTGGGTGCACGTATTGTATTTCTTCAGCTACACCGTGAGGTCCAAGACAGTAGGGCTGGATCTAATAGCAGAACTGATAGAGAAATCGCAACACTAACTCCACATTTGCTAAGTGCCAGGGAACTACCTACATCCTCTAGTTAATTTCATTTACTTGTACATCTTTAGACCCCCTATAAAGCTCTGGGCAGGGCTCAATAAATATTTTTGCTTGCAGAGGGTGGTTGGTGATGCTTTGGGGAAACACACAATTGGGGTTCCCTTGTTCAACTGTGAACACTGTTCCATGCAGGCAGGGCTTTAAAATGTCCTTCCTCGCAAAAGGAGACAGTAGGTAGCAATGCAGAGGATGAGCTCTACCTCTACTCCAGGCCAGAATTCTAAAGGTGTGAGTTCTGGAACACACTAGATCGCATTTCCCAGAGTGGGATCTGTGCAGCCCCAGTCCTGCACAGAGCTCTATGAAAAAGAGTTCTATGATTTGGAAACTGCTACTCACTACCACTCTTTTGGAGATTCACATGTGAGCACATTAATAACTGAAAAGTCCTGCTTTTGTAAAGAAGCACGTTTAACTTTGTTCAACCCCAAATTTCCCCCAAATCATTTGATCACAGAGTCTGCTGTTTCACGAACAACTCTGGACATGTTTCACGTAATATGCTTTGGAAGGTGCTGCCCTCGAATGTTCTCAATCGGCTGCCACCAAGAAATGTTTGATCCCATTTGGAGGCAGATCAAGGCACCACCCCAGGCCTGGAATAGCCAGTACCAGGTGCTCCAAGTTTCCCTCAATCTGATCAGACCCCAAAGACAGCAAAGGCACAGATGGAAGCAAGACATCCTGTCTGCCAACTGCCAAAAGGGCACCCCCCAGCTAATTCTTGGAGTGTAGTATAGCTGCACAAAAAGAATGTGAGATCTGGAGTCAGAGAGACCTGGGTTTGAATACCAGTTCCACTGTGGACTTGCTATGTGGCCTTGGGGAAGTCACTCTACCTCTCTGGGCCAGTTTCTACATTTAAAAATGGGGATAGAAAGCCCTCCCTTGAAGACCACTTTGAGGAGTGGACATACTACGTAGGGGATCCCTGAGAAGAGAGAGCTGCAGTCACTATCCCACCAGTTTATTCACTTCTACCACTGCTCTGCTCATCCCAGAACTGACCCCTCTTTGCTTCTCTGGGTTTTTATCCCCCAAACACAAGGAGTGCTCCTGGCACAGGACCTACGTGGCCTGCAGACGCATAAGACTTCCAAGAACACTCCAGGGATCTATGGCAGATGTAAAACTCGTCAGAGAGAGTGAAAATCCGAACAGGAAAGCCTTGGAGAGAAATGCCATAATTTTTCACGTTGTTATAATTAAACTGAGGCGTCATCATTCTCAAAAGAATCTTGTGTTTTTTAAAAATAAAGGAGAAGAAGAAGGGAAAAAACTACTTGCACTCTTTGTGGCAGAAACAGACACAAGCATAACCTCTGGAGTCGGCCAGCCCTGGGCTGGAGTGTCAGCTCCACGGTGTCCTCGCTGGGCAGCTCTGGAGCAACGACTAACCCTCTCTGTGCTCGCGATGCCTCCATGTGTAAAATGGAGAGCAAGAAGAGTAACTTCATGTTAGTCGTGTAAATCGGGGCGACGTGCTGGCAGAGGACCTGGCCCTGGTCGGCTCCCCATATCACTATTAAATGACTACTATTAATTATTACGCACAGGGTGCTTGGTTCCTTTTGCTGGTAACTTTTCCCTCTCCTGTCCTTCTTTCCCCTTGCCCCTCCCCTGCACCCTTTTTTCTTTCCTATCAATGCAAAACAAAAAAAGCCGTGCCTGCTGCGCGGCCGCCGAGCGGTTTCCAGGAGCGGGGCCCACGCAGGGGCGGGCGCCGAGAGTCGCTGGCCGCCGGGGTCCCCGCCCGGCGCCCCGCGGCCCGCCGGAGATGCGCACCCCCGGGCCCGGGGGCGGGGGAGAGGCGCCGCGGTCGGAGGGGGTCCCCGCGCGCCCGCCCCCCACCCCGAAAGCCGGACGCGGCGTCCCCCCGCCCGGTGGCTGTGCTGCCCGGTCCCAGCGGGCCCGCCTCGCCGCCGCCGCCGCGCTCGCTGCCTCGTGCATGCTAATTAGGCCCTAATTTGATTTCTGTCCTATCCGTGCGAACCCCATTAAAACCCAATTCTGCTGATTACCAACAGCTTTCTTGCCACGCAACGCCTCTCCCTCCCAGGGCTGCTCCGCGCGGGGAGGAGCGGGGCCCCGCCGCCCCGGACGCGCAGTGTCCCTGCGACCCCGCCCCGGATTCCCCAGGCCCGGCTCCGGGCCCGGGGCTCGGCTCCCCGGCCGAGTCACGGGGGCCGTTTCTTAGGAAACAATGGGATCGTAGAAAGCTGGGATCGGGCAGAGTTGGGCACACGGAGGTCACCAAGTCCCGCCTCCCACGCCCTGCAGGAATTCCCTGGACCGGCGACTGTCTCCCCCCTCCCGGCCGCCAGTGCCTGGGCTGTTCCCGGCACCGGGAGCTCCCTCCCTCCGTCAGGGAAGCTGAGTTGGGTTCAAGTTACGCCCCCCCTCCGCCGTGTAACCTTACACAAAGCTCTTGACCTCTCTGGTCCGCAGTATCCACATCAGTAAACTAGGAGCGATGATAACATTTGCCTCCTGGGACTGCTGGGAGCACAAAACCCAGACACAGGCAAAGCCTGGGAAGAGTGCCTGACACAGTGAGTGCTCAGTAAAAGGGAGCTCTGAGAGGTGAGCCCTGCAGAGCCCCTTATCTCTCCCTCCCCCCCCCCAGGGTGAGGGAGTGAGGCACTTGCCAAGGTATAAAATTTAAGGGGGAGCCCAAAATCTCAGAAATCAGGATAAGTAATATTTTAATGCAGTATTTTATACTGAAAAGCCATGCCAAAAAAATCAACGAGGAACAAATCAGGCAAAATTTAAATAAAGACAAAACAGATTAGGGTACAGCAAGAGAAGCCCACAAGTGCAGCTTGGAAGCCTGTCCTTCAAAATTTTGATATTTTGTTCACCCTACATTTTTTTGGCATTCATTCTGAGTTTCTCAATATTGCATTCAACACTGTTTATCTTGATCACTGCGTTTTTGGGTGTCCCTTTTACTTTTGCACCCCTAGTTCTAGCCCTGAGTAGCAGCCACAATAAATAACCTGTCAGAGCCTCAGCTTTCTGACCTGAGAGATGGGCCCAAGGATGACTGTTTATAAGCATGTTTTGAGAATTAATAAGCATGCAGCGTAATTCAAAGCGTCTGCTCTAGAATCTGGGCAAATTCAGACCCCTTCTTGGCCACTTACAGACTGGTGGGGTGGCAGATCACAACCTCTCTGTGCCTCTGTTTTCTTATTGGGATGACAGGGGCACTAACAGTGTTAGCCTAGAAAGGCTGCTGAAGGGTTAATTCCAATAATGCTCACAAAGCACCCAGCATGGGCTTGGCACACGGCAGGACATCAATTCCTGTTGCCGAAAGAATACGCTTGAACTTGACTATCTCTGGCCCAGCATAAGCCCCGAACAAGTGGGGGTAGTGAGGATTATTTGACATCATTTTTGTAAGGTGCCCGGCACATAGTAGGCGCTCAGTTGACTGAAAGAGCCAGAGGGGCAGAGACCACTTTTGACTTGTTCCCCACCACAGCCCCTAAAGGCTGCACATAGTGGGTCTGCAAGAATATTTACAGAATGAATCAATGGTTAAGCGATGCAAGACAGTCCATCCCATCTCTGGTTTCTGGAACCACTGGGAACTTTTGTCCTTTCACGGGCCTGACATCGTCAACCCTGTATAACAGCAATCGATGCTGTTGACCGGGTATTCCTTCCTGCGTACACCCCGCCCCCCTGGAAGGGGCTTGTCCCGCTTCAACTCTCAAAAACCAAATGTAATGACTCTAGAAGCTTTCATGTTCGGCCCCCTGGCCTCGTCGAGAAAGCTAAAGAAGGAGGATAGGAACGCACTCCTTCTATAGCACCTGCAGCCAATTTCCTGATGTCGCCATGGGCCAGAAGCCCTTTCACCATGAAAATGCCCTTGGTGCGGCAAGAATTATAGAAACGCTTTCGGAAGCGTGTGAAGGCCGTCCCATATTAGTGAAGGCTGCTTCGCTCATGAACTTGGTTGCCTGACTCCTGCAGGCATTTGAGTTGGCACCCTCAGGTCCCTCTGGAGCCTCCCTACCCGGACGCCTGGCCCTGGCCCTGCCTTGTCACCTGCCAGCTCCAGACTCTGGACTTTCAACAGGGCCACATACGGTGAGGTTTGAAGCCCGGTCTTGGCTTTTGACCTTTCTCTGACCTTGACCTTTGACACCCCCCTTCCAGTGCCCTGAAAGTAAGAGGCAACTCTGAGGCTACTTTCAACATCTGGAGGAGTGGCCTGGCAGACCTGTCCATCCTCACTCACCTCCCTTGCTCCTCGGGCATGCAGTTTCTGGGGCCTAGCTGAGGTTCAACAGCTGAGATGCATGGAGCAAAGCTCTCCTCTCGTTCTCTTGGCCTTGAGGTCCAATCAGGTACCACACAGCCTTAGGCAAGCCTCAGGTTCTCCATCTGAAAAATGGGGATGATCACAATATCACAACTTTAATAATCATATTACCTGTCCTCTCAGGACCAGGGGTGTAAATGAGAACTTAAATCTTTAAGAATTCTAAAGTATATCCAAAAATTCTGTATTACGGAAGTCGCAGTGTTGAACGGAGCTTAAGCGTGAGGCTGCCTACATTTGAATCCTGACTCTGTGTGACCTTGACCCAGTTCACTGATTTTCTCTGCCTTGGGCTCCTCATCTTGTCGCCCATTACTCCTGATTACTCATAACACATTATAACGAAATCATTTTATAGAGTTGCTGCCAAACACTTAGATGAGGCGACTGGTTTAAAATAAGCATGCAATAAATTGTCATCGCTATGATTACTTTTACTTCCCATCCAACAGAGGGGACACAGCAGCGGTGG
>NW_023270436.1:13010719-13045832 GCF_011800145.1 Mirounga leonina
GAGAACGCTGGGGGGTAGACAGACCCCCTCATGTTCCTGTGTGTGTCCAGGATGGCGCAGAGCAGGCACGCCTGCAGAGAATCCAGCACCAATCCGTGCTCCCATCAGCGGAAGGAGGCCCCTCGTGTGGGCCCAACTATGTGAGGTGTCCGCGCTCAGCTCAGACTCCTAGAAGGTAAGACTGACGCCTCCCCAAAGCCTGCTGTGCTCCCCGATCATGCCAGGTCCAAGTGTAGCTGCTCCCCCTGCCCTTCCTCTATGCAACACTGGGAAGTGGGACCAGAAGATGCCAGAACGTCAGCAGGACATTCTCTCATCGGCAACTGGCTCACTGGGGGACCAGAAGTCAGAAGGTGCTCCTTTCTGACAGCTCTGAGAAAATCTGCTCTGGATCAGAAATCAGTCTTTGGAGTTCCTGGAACATGAGATTATTCTCATGGGCCATTTGGAGTCGACTCCCAAGTGGTGACGGCCTTCCTTGCTAGGCTCAGGAAGGAACTGAACCAAACCATTGTCCCTGGGACGCACTGAGGATCAGCGGCTTGCACCATGGGCACCTGCGCTGCATTAAGCTGGAAGGCCCAGAGCATGGGGACCCCCTCGTGGCCCGGAGGAAACGGTCCTGCAACTCCAGACAGCTACTCCGTAGCTAAGACCTAGTCCTCTTTTGGCAGAGGACACTGCTAGGCGGCCGGCCGGGTCTCTGGGATATGTTGTGAGTTCCAGCTTTGGAGATGGCTCTCTGGGTAGCACACGGCTCCCCTTCCTCACCTCTCGAATAGACGAGGCGGCATGTGACATGCTACACGCTGGACGCAGAGCCGGGATGCCTGGCTGTACCATCCGTATGGGGTGGGAGTTTGCACCCCTCATGTATTAGCTTTTGGGGGTGGTTGTAACAAATTTCCACCAGCTTGGGTGGCTTAAAACAACAAAATGTTTTAAGGAGCCCACACGTCCGAAATCAAGGTGTTTGCAGGGCCATGCTTGCGCTGAAGTTTCCAGGGGAGGATCCTCCCTTGACTCTTCCAGCTTCTGGTAGCTGCATCCCTCTGATATCTGCCTCTGTGGCCACACGGCTTCTCTTCTGCATGTGTCTGCTCTCTGCCTGGCTAATTGATAAAGACAGGTGGGGTCTCTTAAGGCCTACTTGGGTGATACAGGATGATCTCCTCATCTCAAGATCCTTAACTTAATCACCGTGACAAAGACTCTCTTCCCAAATAAGACCCCATTCACAGGTTCCATAGATTTCATGGAGTTATCTGGTTGGGGGGTGCATTTTTCCGCCTACCGCAGTCACTCATTCTGAAAAATGACAGGCCAATGACACCTAGGTGACCCTCTGGCTCTGAAATTCTGCAGGCGATCCTCAGAGAATAGGCTGCCTCTGTCCCAGAATCTCAAATGGATGCTTTTCAAAGCACTTTCACACCTGTTATTTAGCTTTGTGCTGCCAACCTCCTAATGAGGCACCTAGAGGGGCTAATGTTAAACCCATCTAATTGACGAAGCAGCTGAGACCTGGAAACTCCCAACTCACTCTCTCCTTGGGTTATTCAGCAAATTAGAGCCAGGAGCAAACCTCTCGGTTTTCCCCCGGGCCATCCTTCTACTGTGGAACCACTCACCATGATGCGCTTTGTTCTGGAAGCCAAGGAAGGCGATGAGTCAAAGCCTGCCATGCAGATGCAAACCCGCCCAGAATCCCTAACGCACTCTCTTTTTTTTTTTTTTTAGATTTATTTATTTATTTATTTGAGAGAGAGAGCACGAGAGGGGAGAGGGTCAGAGGGAGAAGCAGACTCCCCGCCGAGCAGGGAGCCCGATGCGGGACTCGATCCAGGGACTCCAGGATCAGGACCTGAGCCGAAGGCAGTCGCTTAACCAACTGAGCCACCCAGGTGCCTCCTAACGCACTCTCTTTTAAGGTGGGGTGTTGGAAGGGCTGCATTTGAACTCACTGTGGCCCCGGGTGGCAGCAAGTTCTCATGGTCTGGCTGCGCAGGGTCCAGAGACCTCTTCCTCCCTGTGGGAATCTTCCTAAGCAAGGGGATTTTCCCCAAACCCAGGAACTGAGGGGCTGTTGGGGACATTAGCAGCATTAGAAAGACCTGCTTTGCCTCCAGATGAGAAAGATTTCAAGAGTCTTAGGACTGATCGAATTCAGGGATGGGTAAGGGGGTGGGGGCCAAGAGTCCTTGTGCCAGGGGGAGTAGGGGTGGGTAGAACCACCCCCCGCCTTTTAAATCTAACTCAGAAATGAGGATGAGGGGGTAATTACAGCCAAGTGTTTGGAGACCTTGAGAAGGAACAGGCAACATCAACACAAGGTATCATTACGTTCCTGACTAGTCAGGAAGAGGTTGGGGGAACTAGTTAGGAATGGGCTAGATGAGACGTGAATATACTGCCTTAAGATCTCCGGAGGGCATGGCGGGTGTATGGGCTGGAAATGACCATTATTTATTTATTGCTTTTGTTAAGTGACTGGGTGCTATGCTGGATGTGTGTGTCACGCAGACATAGATAAACCACCCGAGGGTCAACCCTTGGTAGGTGGGTGGAAATTAAAAACTCTCCCCTCCTCTTCCCGCAAACAACATCTTCCTCACAGGCCTAAGATGGTGCCAGAAATCCCCACCATTAGCTACCGGATCCTTGGGGGTAGCCTGCAGAAGCTGCACATCTGGGCTAAGGCATCTCATTACCTGGGAGGAGGAAGGCAATTGCAGGTTCTACGAATAGCACACCCTGACTTAGCTCATTTCACCCAGTCCTGGCCATTGGTGCAGCAGGAACCTGGGGGCCTCCTGGTGTGCACAGTGGGGAAGGGCTTGGCCCAGGGCTGCTGGATCCCTGCTGGGTGTGTCTGTGGGAAGCCAGGGGTCAGCAAGACTGGAAGATGGGGAGGGAAGGGTCAGTGCAGACAGCCACCAAATGGCTTACAGATTCAGGGGAGGAAATAAGACACCACCACTAAGCAGATGTTTAACCAGCTCTCAGAGCAAGGGAGCAACTTCAAGGGCCAATAGCAGTTCCAACTACCACACGGAGGATGGTTTTTAACCGTTGGTGGTTCACGGGTCTCTGAGAAACCCAGGAGAGACTTTTGGATGCCCTCCTTTGAACAATGCACTTTCCTGTGTATGCAGACATGCACACACAATACATACTTTGTATGCAATTTCCGGGGTCCACTGATCCCTGCAGCCCACGCCAGGACCCCGGTCAGAGACACTTCTTTACCACCTTCAAATACGGTGCTTTCACTTCCTTAGTTTGAAAGGGCTCAACAACCCTGGAAGGTGGGTGCAGCATTGCCCACTTCCTTAGACCACAAACCAGAGACCCAGAGAGAGCATGCAACATGCTTCAGGTCCTGCAGCTCATGAGTGTCAGAGCTGGGACCAGGACTCCCCTCCTGCACAACTCAAGGGGACTCCACCTCATCCAATTCTGTGTTGTACTTCAAAGAATGTCCTTTACAGAGAACACAAGGAGAGTAGTTTCCCTTTGGAGACAGGTGATGCGGCTGCCTTGGCCAACCCAAGCCTGGGTCTTCCAAAACCATTTCTTTAGAGCTCATTTATAGGCATATATGCAAAAGGGCCAACCAAGTGATAGAACTAATGAGTCCTGGGGGGATTTAGACAGAGATGTAATTGCTGAAGACTTTGATGGCTAAGCTTCCAAATGGGAGAATATTTCTAAGTCACCTATTCATCCAACAAATTCATATGTGGAGCACCTCCCACGTAAATTACAGCTCCCTCCCTTGCCCCCTTGAGTAAAACCCAAACTCTTTGCAATGGTCTCCATGCTCCAGCAGGGCCTGTGTCTTGCCTTTCTCCCTCTCCTCACCTTTTGCTACTTGCTCCCTGATGCATTACACTCGACCAACCCTGATCTTCTGTCAGGTCCTAGCTCTTCCCAAGCTTTCCCACCCCAGGGCCTTTGCACTTGCCGTTCCTCCTGCCTTGGAATCTTTTTGCCCTGGCTCTTCCCGTGGCTGGCTCAGTCTCATCCTTTAGGTCTTAGCTTGAATGTCACTTTCTCAGAGAGCTCTTCTTTGACTTTATCTAAGAATATCCCTTCATGATTCTCCAGCCATCTGTTTCTTTCTTCTTAGAACTTATAACAATCTGTAGCTGCTTTCATGTCTTTATTTGCTTACGTACTTATTATCTATGGCTCCTTTGACCATCTAAAGTTCTACGAAGGTGGCAGCCATGTTGTCTTTATATCCTCAGCCCCTGGCCTATAATAAGGACTTAATTACTGAAGAATGAATAACTGAAAAGTATTTTTGGAAGCAGGAGTATTCCTTAGCCACCACTTTACCCTACTTACTGCAGTAATACAATCATCATTTGGCTCCAGAGTGGAGTGTGACACTGCCCTCATCTTGAGCTGGTGGGATCATGACTTGCCAAGATGGAGGCCTCTGGGGCCATCTGAGAAACCAAGTTGAAAAAAGATAAAGGTCCTATCGCATCAGCGTTGGGAAGCAAGAAGAAATACAGTGTAAGGGGCAGGTCATGATGCTCCTAACTTAAGACAGTGATGCTAGCTTAAAAAAAAAAAAAAAGTCTTGCCAATCGGATCCATTGTCTAAGGAAACCACCCTATGGACAGTTTGGTGACAAAACCTGAAGAATAGGCAATGGGCAACACAAGGGTGGCAGGGGACTTTTGGAAGTTGTATTGCTTTCTTAGGAAAATGCTGCTGGCTTCTGGAATTGCAGTTTAATTAAATTCAGTTGGCTGGATACCTTCAAAGGCTGTTCCAGGTTCTTACCAGCCCTCACAGACACAGGCGTCTTCCAGGCAAATGTGGGAGCTAGAGAATGGTGAAGCAATCGCTCGCAAGATAAGGCAGGCACCCTCCAATCATGGATCATACCCCCAGGCATGCAGGGGGCGGGGGGGTCGGGGAGGCAAGCAGCCGAGGGACCTGAGCGCCCTGTCCTTCCTCCACCCACTCTATCCTGCCGCCCGGGGACAATGAAGGGCGAGGCGGTGTTTTCCCCACGGAGGTGATGTGGGGCAACCGGGGCACTCAGAGAAACACCAAAAGGGGCAGACATTCCCACCTCCCCTGATTTCTCAGACTCTCTTCTGATTTCTTCAGATGTAGACTCTCCCAGGGTGACTCACCTCTAACCAGGGGTGGAGCCTACAAGGTAGGTTTCTCAGGGTTGATCTTCCCGTGAAGAGAGGTTTGGGGGCCACAGGGCTGCTGCCAAACTGAACCGACCTTTGCCACGCACGTATCCCAGGACTACACTAGGTGCACGCACACCTTCCATCTCATTTGATTGTGTCGACAATGTCTGGGAAAAGGTTTTGTTAAACCCATTTTCCAGATGAGGAAATCGAGGCCCAGAAAGGCAATCGTCACTCGCCCGAGATCACTCAGCTTCTAAGTGGCTAGCGGTGTAGGTCGAGATGGCACTACTTCCTTTTTTTTTTTTTTTAAGATTTTATTTATCTATTTGACAGAGAGAGAGATAGCAAGAGAGGGAACACAAGCAGGGGGAGTGGGAGAGGGAGAAGCAAGCTTCCTGCTGAGCAGGGAGCCCGATGCGGGGCTCGATCCCAGGACCCTGGGATCATGACCTGAGCTGAAGGCAGTCGTTTAACCAACTGAGCCACCCAGGCGCCCCTTTGGCATTACTTCTTGATCACCTATCACTATAGATTATCAGGCACTATTTTGGGTGCTATGGATATGGGTAAAAAAAAATGCAGTCCTTGACCTCAAAAAGTTTACTCCTTCTTTTACACTTAAGATTGCATCTTACATATCGATGTGTGTATATGTCTCTTTCCCTGTTAGGCTGCACACTTTTTAAGAGCGGGAGCCTCACTTCAGCTTCCCAGGACTCCTTGGGCAGTCTGGTGAAGCCTATGGATCCCTTTTCAAAACCCTGCTTTTCAGTGCATAAAATAAAGCACATAGGATTGCAAAGGAAACCAATTATACTGTAATACAGGTATCAAAACATGAAAAGCCAACTGTGTGAAGTAGTAATATATGAGCTTCTTTATTATGTCCGGAGTAACAAGATCTCGCCACTGGTCTATCTGTTTCTGCAGTTTCTAAGTTTTGAGGAGCACAAACGATATTTTGCAACAACTGTTAGTGATAGGGAAGGCTCTGTGTCTGCGTGAGGGCTGAAGTCCCAGGAACTGATGACACTACCATGGTTTGTCACCTGCGTTCCCAAGGGAAGAAAATACTGCCTTTCTATGAGAGGTTACTGAAGGTAAAAATGGTATTTTTCCCCCAGCTAGACGCATGGACCGCTGAATTCTAGCTATGCACCTACAAGGAGCTGACCATGCCAGACTTAGGACTCTTATGAACCAGGAGCATTTCCCCCACGGGGTGCCGCTGTCCATAAGCACCCAGCGCTGGTGCGAGGGCCGCAGTAACTCAGCTGGGAAGGATGCCCCCCGTGGTGGCTGTCCTATCTCTTTCCAACTGAGTGCGGGACTGTCTGGGTTTTCCATGTTATTGGGGAGGGTTCAGTGTTGACACTGATCAAGCCAGAAATAAAGGCAGGAGGGCACAATGGTCCCGAGCATAGCCCTGGGGGGCATTGGAGACCAGACTCACATGCAGATGCCCCCGCTCATTCATAACGGGTCAGGACTCAGAGCTCTCAGCTGCACAACGGGGCTGAAGATTGTGCCCTGGTGGGGTCGTTGAAAGGACCCAATGAGATAAGGGATGGAAAGTGTGGGTACAGTGCCTGTGCGTGGAAAGCACTCAATAAAAGAGCTGTCTGAGCACAACCTTGCCCCTTCCTTGCTTCTCTCATGCCTTTCCGTGAAGTACAGCAGACGGCATTTGAATCAGACCTCTCCAGATTGCTGCTTCTGCATCCCACTTGGGATCCCACTCCAGGACGTGGCTGTGTACAGCTGGGAGAACCTCCCCGTGGGAGCCACGGAAAGTTTCTCTCTTCCTCCCCACCGCCCAGCCCAGCCCAAGCTGATGAACTTGGCAGTGCATATTTAACCACCGGCTTGATGGCTTTTCTTTTCTTTTTTTCTTGTCCACCAAAGCTGAGTTGCTGAGTGAATCGTTAAGGGAGTGAATTCCAAGAGCGTGAGCTTCTCTTGTTTCCCAGGACAGGTTTGGGCCAAGACAAACCCCAGTGATGCCAACAGCAGTTGCTGGAACAGAGCAGCTTAAAGCTGACTTCTCGGCAAGCCTTTCGGGGCTCTGTTTGAACATTCTCCTCTCTTCTTCCACCCGGTGATTAAAGGAACCACATATAACTTTCTCCTTATGTCTTGTTCCGTTTCCTCCCCCATATGCCCCTTTGGAAAGGCTCTGCAGAGTCCCTCTGTGTTTCTCAAAGAGCCCCGGAGCTGTGGCCTCTTGATTTATGTTCGCTTGGCAACGTGAGGTTGAAATAGCCTGAGAAGCCTGAATAACTGGATACAGGCGATGGAGAAGGGTGGGGCAGGTGGGAGGGTCTGGTGGTGGCTTATGCTTAGCCCTCCCCCCATCAGACCAGAGCCGTGGACCCCAGAACCAGAGTGCAAAAGGAACATCAAACCAAGTGGCTGGAGTTTGAAAAAGAAGTCAAGATTGTCCAAAGAAACTCACAATATCAATCTTTTCTGGGTGCTCCTTGGGTTTTCTCCTTCCACAGATCCCTCCTCCTGTTCCCTGTTCATTTCTCCTGTGGGGGAAATAACAGAAATTTTAATCTCCTGATCTGGCTCATTGCAGGAACTCTCTCTAAATATCAGCTGAATTAAATACTTGTATAAAAGAAGTTGGGAGTCGACTTTTTTTTTTTTTTAAAGATTTTATTTATTTATTTGTGAGAGAGAATGAGAGACAGAGAGCACGAGAGGGAGGAGGGTCAGAGGGAGAAGCAGACTCCCCGCTGAGCAGGGAGCCCGATGCGGGACTCGATCCCGGGACTCCAGGATCATGACCTGAGCCGAAGGCAGTAGCTTAACCGACTGAGCCACCCAGGCGCCCTGGAGTCGACTTTTTTGAGTTTGGTTCTGTTACACATTTTGCCTGAGCGTGCAAGCATGGCTTTCAACCCCCATACAAGGTTGTGTCTGTTCCCCGAATTAGATCTTGAGTGATTTGAGGGTAGGAACTATTCTTCCCTCCTTCTCTCCTGTCCTTATCCCCTTCCACAAATTTATTGAGCACCTACTAGATGCCATCATCATCTCCTCTCGGCCCCCACACCAGCACTGGCCTTGTCTGTGTTCTACCAGCTGCCGGATGAACAGATGAATGAAAAGACAGCATTTTAGGTGGGACTCCAGAAAGTAAGCCAAGACCTTCAGTTTTCCTAGAAGGTTGCACATGCAGTTAACATCTCAGAAATGGGATCCCAGGCAGCAGCGAAGTGGGCTGGGACTGGCACTAGGAATAAGGATCCCTGGCTGCCGGTCCCAACTCGGCCACCATCTTTCTGTAGGGGTCTGGGAACAATCTGTCTAACTTTTTGGGCTATTGTTGTCCTGTCTGTAAAATGAAACCAAGCTCAAGACTTCTTTTGTATCTAGAGTTCTGTGATTCTCCAGAACCGTTTAGTCCCAGATCCAGTGAAATCAGACCCTTCCATAACCGAATTAGGAGACCACCAGATTCACTCCCAGCATACTCACTTCTTGGACCGTCTCTTCTTCATCTGATTGGAACTTCCAGTGTCTTTTTGCGTTCAAGAATCTAGAGTAGCTCCAATTGCCTGTCATATGCATATGCTTTCCTCTCCTTGGCTTTCAAAAGATAAACAGTCTGTCCACTACCCACAAATCCACTGTATTTCTCAGCACTCAGCACTTGGAATCCCCCAGTCCAGGCAGGCTGCTTTCCTCCTTGACCCTGATCTGTCTCCAGGCCTTTACTTATGTGCCCTTCCTGTTCCATTTCTGACTTCTAAATCGTAGTGATTTCGTAAAGTCTCCATTAGAGTCAATGAAATTTATTTATTTATTTATTTATTTTTTTGGTTGTCAAATGATCCTTTATTGAAACGTTTTCCTTTGTAGTTAACTAGCTGGGCATTCCACCGCACCACTGTTGATGTCATCTATGATGTCATGAGGGTGGCGGCCGTCAACATTGCAGCCCACAGACTGGGCAGTCCCCAGGATTTCTTTAATGGTTTCAGAGAGTTCTCTGGCTAAAGATGGGTGTCGCATCTGTCGGGCAATATTGACAATCTCATCAAAAGTGGTATTTCCACTGTGCTTAATGTTTTTCTGCTTCTTTCTGTCTCTTGGTGGTTCCTTGAGGGCTTTGATAATCAGGGCAGAGGCAGAAGGTACCACTTCAATCTGGGCCTGTCTGTTCTGAATGGTCAGTTTCACCGTAATCCTTAGGCCCTTCCAATCACCGGTTGCCTTGGCGATGTCATCACCAACCTTTTTTGGAGACAGACCCAGTGGGCCGATCTTTGGGGCCAGGGCAGACGTGGCACCGACTTCGCCACCGGTGCACCTCAGGTACACAACTTTGATCTTGTTGGGGTCGAACTTAGGCGGCATGGCGGAGGTGGCTGGTGTCGGATGAACCCGGATTCGGGACGACCGAAGAAAGTTGCACCTTTGCCGCCCCGAGCCGAAAGCCAAAAAAAAAAGCAGAGTCAATGAAATTTAAATTGATTTTGAATAGATCACCCCAAAATAAGAACTTATTACAGGAAAGAAAAAATTAGCCATAATTCCACATCCAAAGACAAAGGCTTGTGAACACCTGGGCTTACTTCTTTTCAGTCTTTTTTCTTTTTAAATCTGAGCAGGGTTTTAGGGGATGAACCACAGACCTTACTTATTGATTGCCTATGGTTGACTATGGGAGTTGCTTCTGATCTTTCACCATCGTCTACCTGTTGTGATGGCCATCCTGTCACCGAGCCATTTTACATGTCTTTAATTATTTCCTTGAGCTAAATTCCTAACAATAGAATCACTGGGATTAAAGGCCTTTTGATGATGGGGGGTGGGGGTGGAAGAAGAGGAACCACATTGAGATCCAGATCCTTTGGTGAGTCCAAGGAGCACGCTGAGTGAGAAAGTGACAATCCCCATCTTCTTCTTTGGAAATAGGCCAGTTTAACAGGTACCCTGGCACCCTTGCTTTCCTGCCTACTAATGTTCTGGCCCAACACCAAGCTTCTGAGACCTCGAGGATTGGTTTTCTAAAGGCAATATGCTAAAGAAAAAAAAAAAAAAACTGCAGGGTATCTTTAGCTGGGACTGAAGATTCCAGAGCTAAGTCTCTCCTGAGTCTCCTCCACCCCACTGCCCCCCACCCCCTCCTCGGGTGATGGAACTATGCACTTGGGCATATGTGATTGACTGTGGTATTAAGAAAATATGTATGACACAATGTTTTTTAGCTTTTTCCAGAGATATTTATATCACACAAATGGCATGTTGGGTCCCCCCCCAACCACTAAGAATGAATAAATCAATTGTCCTAATCAAGCTAATGGAGAGGATGTGGACTAGAAAAATGGGTGGGAGGGGGCTCTCTGCCTGAGCCTGCTGCCTCCTGATCAGGGGGACCCTCGCAAGCCTCTTCAGGTCTCTGGGCCTCTGTTTCTCTGTCTTCAAGATGGGCATGGTGTTGTCTGACCACTAATGACTTCACAGGATAAAGAGCATTGGAAGCATTTGGAGTTCTTGGAAAGAAAGTAGGTGCATGAATTTTTAATCCTCAATTTTCAGCTCTTTGGAGCTGCATAGAGGAGCGGAGCTATAAACACAGAGAACTCACCACTACATTCTGGTTTATAAGGTTTTTTGTCTCGCACGATCCCACAGATCTGACCTTAAGAACAACTCAGAATGTGGGGGGGAAATGCAGTTTGTTGTGGTCGTTGCTATTACATAAAAATTAATGGCTTGGCAAAAGCAGGGATCACCTTGTCATGCTGAGGTCATGTTTATACCAAACAAATACATTTCAAGTTCCTAAACCTTCAGCAGCACTACAGGGCAGGACCGACATCATTCCCAAGCAAGACTCAGAATCCCGGGCCAGAATCACGATGGCTCTGAAGGGAGATGTTAGTTGAGTACTATTTCTGTGGCCAGAGCCCCATCAGTGTCCAGATGCCTTATGGACAAGGGAGGTTTTCCAGTTCCTGACTTACTGAGGCCTGCTAACTCCACTGGACAGTGAAAAAAAGAAAAGAGAAATTCACAAGGACATGGGACCCAAACTCGGGTCTCATTCCTTGTTCATCCTTCCATTCACCAAATATTTATTGAGCAACCTAGAATCTCCCAGGGACGGTGCTAAGTGCTGGGGTTGCCCTGGATGGCAAAAGCAGAGCTGTCCCTGCCTGGGTCGGAGGGAGGCTGTGGTCAAGTTGAAAAGATGGACATTAATTGGTACACATAGAAGGAAATGTAAAATTACTGAATGGGGGATAATGAGCGCAAGGCTATGGGAGTGAGATGCATCCTCAGACGGAGGTCTGCTCTAGCCTTGGAGAGGAGGAAAGGGGGAAGTCACCGCATATACCAAGGCCCCTCCTAAGAGAGAGAGAGAGAGTGGCACCTTTGAGGATATGACAGGCTAGAGGATAACAGTGAGGGGGAGAGACCTGAAGGATGGAGCTAGGCACACCCACTGGGATGGCAGGAAGGAGGAAAAAAATAGGAAAATAGCAAGTGTTGGCAAGGAATTAGAAAACCTGGAACTCTTGCACTCCACTAGTGGATGTGTAAGATGGCGCAGTTGCGTGGAAAATGGAAAACAGTCTGGCATTGATTCAACAGATGAAACACGGAATTACCATAGGAGCCAGCAATTCCGTTCCTGACTATATACCCTCTGAAATTGAAAGCAGATGTCCAAACGAAAACTCATACACACATTTCAGAGAGGCAGTATTCATAACAGCCAAAAGTTGGAAACAAGCCTAATGTTCATCAATGGATTCACAAATGATGATAGATCCATACAGCGGAATATTATTTGACCACAAAAAAGAAGAAAGTTCTGACACACACACTACCACATGGATGAACATTGAGAACATGATGCTAAGGGAAGGACAAAGTCATAAAAGACCATATATTGTAGGGTCCTATTTATATGAAGTGTCCAGAATAAGTAAATCCATAGAGACAGAAAGCAGACTGGTGGCTGCTTGGGGTGTGGAGGAGGTGCAGGGTGGGGGGTGGGGAGAGGCAGAATGGGGAGTGACCCCTAATGGGTAAGGGGTTTCAACTGGGGTGATGGTCAAGAAGTTCTGGATTAGATAGTTATGAGGGTTATACAACAGTGTGAATCTATTTAATCTCACTGAGTTACTTCAAAATGGTTAAAAAATAAATTTTCCATTACATGTATCTAATAATAATAATAATAATAATAATAATAATAATAATGTGGAGCTAGGGAGGGAGGGCCAGCCAGCTGGTGAAGTGGTTGAATAATGTTTTCACACTGACAACAGCCCACAGACCAGCCTGGCTGCAGGTGGGGAAGGGATGGGAGTGGGCAACAATGTGAAGAGGGAGTCCAGTGAGGCGCTAGGAGCAGTGGTCCAGGAAAGAGATGGCTTGGACCAAGGGGCACAGTGCTGGTGGAGAAAAGTGGGCAGAGCTGAGGGATACATAGCAGATAAAAAAGAGGGTTGGTGAGGGCTTGGACACACAACCATCCCAAATAGACCGAACTCTGCCCCCTCATATATATTTGTGCACATATTTATGAGGCTTGGAAGAAGAAAATATGCGTCCTCATAGGGATGCTGGAAAGCATGCTGGAAGACCCTTGGATTCGATTCTTTATTCTTTTTGTTGCCGGACCTGGAGTAAGTAACTTCATTTCTTTGTGCCTCAGTCTTTTCCCCTGTAAAATCAGGACCCTAAGACCTACCTAATTTTGAGGTTGCTATGCCGAGATGGGAAGGGATAAGCATATCGGGACAACAGCACCTGCCCTAGGTATCTCCTGGAATTCTTGGGAGACCCAAATGAGCTGCTCATCTTTCAAAGAACACCGATCACCCAGGGAAGCAGCCCAAGCTGCTGGGGCTGAGGTCAGTTTTAGGAGGCAGGTCCCTTGAAGAGATTCTCCAAAATTGGTCATTTTATAGTAACCTCAAAGGTAACAGATTACAGTTATTAAGGCTATGATAAAAAGGCAGATGGCTCTAGGAAGCAAAGACCCCCGAAACGTTACCTTCCTTCTTCAGCACTTGCCCCGCCCCCTTCAGAGAGGCCCCGCCCCCGGCCCCGCCCCATCCGGACCCCGCCCCCGATGTTAGCGCGGGCCAGGCCCCCTTCAACTCCCAGCTCCCGGGGGTTGGAGGCTCCCACCTGCGCGAAGCTTTTGGTACCCGGGTGGGAATGAGAGGGCATTTGATGGGCGGGGACGGGAAGGCTGGAAATTGACTGGGTAAGAACTGGGGAGACCATTCCACCCCCCTCTGTCCCCGCTCTTCACTCACCCCCTAGTTGAGGGCCTGGGCCTTTGCAATAATGTAAGTACTTATTTAATGCATGCCCGGCTCCAGAGTTCTTCATTTGTCTTTCTGTCCTTCATAGGCCAATGTGCTTCCGCCTCGTGTCTGTCCACGTTGACGCGCCTGGAGAGGGGGTTGCTTCCCAACAGCTCCTGTTCAACCCCCAACCCCGGGCCAAGGGCACAGAGAGAGGCTGGGGTGGGAGACGAGGCGGGGGAGAGGGAGCACCATAGGACAGGCTTCTGGAAACAGATCCCATGCCAACTTGGATTCTGTCCTTCTCTCTAATAAAAGGAACTTTTCGCTTGTGTGTGCGTGCGTGTTTTTCAAACACCCTTTAAAATTTTTTATTTAAGGAGGCTGGTTCCTCGCCCTCTGATTGGAGGCATCACAGCGCAGCAGCGAAGCTGAGTCCGGCACCCGCTCGCGCGCGCACACACACCCCCTCCTCCCGAGGTTTTCCCCGAATGTATCTACTCCGTTACAACTAGACGCGGCCCCTCCCCCACCTCGCCTTTCCCCTTCCTCCCCTCAATCTTGGGAGGAGCATTCTCTGTGTCTTCCCGAGTCCCCGAGGGGGACCTCCTATGTTGGAGTGGGGTGGGGGCAGGGTCCTACAACGAAGACCAGAAAGAACAAATTGGATAATCAAAAGAATTATAGTAATTGCTTTCACTTTCCCGAGCCCGCTCTGCGGATGCTCTCCCCCGCCCCTTCCCTGGCTTTCAGTCTGTCGGGAAGACTCGGTCTTTCCGACCCCCACCCCTCCCCCAGGCCCCTCCTCTCCTCTCCTGTCCTCTCCTCTCCTCTCCCCTCGCTCGCGCGTTCCCTCTCTTCCTCCGTTTGCTGGTGTGCTGGAACGTTCAGCGGAATATGATGAATGATCACCTGTCACGGCTTGTTTATTATAATGCAGGCAATCAATTACACATCCCCAACGCTGGCCGGCCCGCAGGAAATTTATATGCTCAGCACAAACCAATGTGAAAATGGAATCTCATTTGCCAAATGTCTTTCTCCCCGTACAGCGCGATGATTGCAGTCTGTGTTTGTTTCAACAGTCGCGTACAACTGACAGTGCCATCATTTACTGCCTGGCTCAGGTCACGTTACGCTAAGGCTTTATTTATTGCGTTACGATGGCCAGCACAGGAAAAGGACAAGGGTGTCTGTCAGGGATGCCACCATGTTAAAAAGCGGGCGGACAACACAGCAGCCTCAGGCCCTGCCCTGGGCCCCCGCGCCTCCAGGCCCGCTCCACCTGCATCCTCCTGCGGGGACTCCTAGGACCCCTGGGGGAGGCAGCTCTGGGTGTCGGACGCCCCGCGGACGCTCCACAGGTTCCGGGGCTCAGATCGCATGGACCAGAGTTGGAATTCAGCTTCTGCTACTGCCTAGTTGAGTGTGGTCTGGGATTCAACCTCCTCATCTGGAAAATGGGAGTCTTAATACCCTCTTCACAGGAGTACCGTGATGTCTGGGATATCAGAGGTGTGGATAAATTAAGTCCTGGTGACTTCACATCACACTCTGGCCAGCCTAAGACCCGCCCCCTGGAAGGCAGGGAAGAGAGGTCCCATTAGAAGAGAGATGCCTTGGAATTCATGTCCTGCGTTAAAATCTCCCAATCTCTACTTTCTGAGACTCGGCTGTCTCGAGATCTCAAGTTTCCCTTCCAGGTGGAATTTTGCACTTTTGTTTCCTCTGCAAGGACACGTAGTGGGATTTGGGGAAAATAAAATGGCCATTTCACTCTATTTCTGTTGCTATCATTGTGAAGTAGGCACAGCAATCCTGGTCTATCTGGCTGTGTGACCTCAGGCAGGCTCTGTCCCTTTACCTCTCTGAGCCTTGCATTCCTGCCTTGCAAAGTGAAGAGAGTAGCCCCTAAACTGCCTGCCCCCATCTTGCTGGCAGGATCCAGAGTGTCCATGGGTGTAGACAGTGCCATGCAAACTGGAGCATGACCCTGTCACCTCTTTCCATCTGGAGTTCCGGTTGGTCTTCAGGGTTTTGCTGCACAAAGTGTTGACCCACATTTGTAGCCCGCGCAGCACTTGGCATAAAGTAGGAGATCAGTAATGGGGGGCAGGCAGATTCTCATAAGTGTATTCGATTGTTCCTGTATTGTATATTTCTTTATTTATAATCTTATGTATTCATTTAATGGCTGTCCTCAGACTAGTCTGATTTGGCACATCCTAAAGAAATCCGTTCATATTTGTGGCTTTAATGGATGGATGGATGGATGGATGGATGGATGGATGGATGGATGGATGAATGAATGGCTACTTAAATGAATTCATCACAGGGGCAACCTCTGTTGTGAAGGGGGAGGGCCCTGGTGAAGGGATGTTTACAGGCATCCTCACCATTCCTGATCTCACGGAATCAGGCTATTCCACACATGCCCAGCCTTGTCTGGATGCCCAGGGTGATGCCTACTACATATATTCAGTGCCAACTGGTGACCGAGCCCATGCGCATCCTTCTGGCTACTCCTCAGACCAAAATCCCCTGAACAAACTCCCCATCATCCTCGCATCCCATGTTGCCTTGAAGTCTCTATGCCTCCCTCAATGATGGGCTCCTTACGGACAGGCGGCTACGACTCATTCGTATTCGAGTCCCCAGAATGCCTAGCAAGGAGCCTGCCTAAAACAGATGCTTTGCGGTCAATCAATAAAGATGATCTTTTCTACACACTGGTGGATGCACTACAACTCAGAATTCCATTAAAACACGCTGAGTCGGGGGAAAAAATGTTTCGGGCTCATATTTAAAAAGCGAAAAATTAACAGCTGCGTCATATATTTTGGTCAAGTGCTTTGGATTTGTGGAAGGGATTTCTTTCTATAAATATGATTATTAGTCGCCCTGATTATAACAATACCCTGGGGGATGGCACAGAGCTCTGCCTTCCCAGAAGGGTGGGCTGGGGAGGGCCGGGTATTCCCTCTGCTGACTTGCTTCACTAGTTGACTAACAGACCTTATTCCCTGGCCGAGCCCACAATATCCAACCAACGCCAGCTTCCCAACATGGGGGGGAAGCAAAAGCAAGCACGGGGGGATCCTGGGGGAAAAGCAGCCTGGGTCTGCTGCTGCTCGGACAGTTGAGGCTCCAAGAGGGGCTGGCAAACAATGGGAAATGAAACATTTGAGTGGCTGCGGAAAATTCCGTGGGAAATCCCCCCCCGGCGGTATTTATGTGCCACGGCTGTGACAAGGGGAGCTCGGGGCTTTTGATTTCAAGGGTTCTTGAGCAGACCACAAGGAATGTTCTGAGGTGGCATTCCCCAGGAACAGCTCTCCTGAGCCACAAAGGGCCAGTCTGTCTGTCCAGGGAATATTTGACCACGTGCACGAAGTTGGCTGTGAACTGCAATGGGCTGTCAGGAGCTCACGCACAGCAGCAGAGCTCAGTCCTCTGAACCTTCTGCACTAAGACAAATTCATCGCAACGGTTCCCTGAGATTTTCCTTAGCCTCAAGAGCCTGGGGGCTTATGTGACTGGGGGTTTCCCTCAGGCTCAGCCCTGCTTCCAGAACTTCGGGAATCTTAGCCCTCTGCTGACCGCTTCCATCTAACTGAAAAATCCAAAATCAGGGCCTCATGCATTCCCCATGGCATTTTCTGGTTAATTTGTGGCCTTACCCTGTTTTCTCCATTCCTATTTGTAATGGACATTCATTTGTCTTTTGCTCCCCCACCCCCACCCTCATTGAGAGAATAAAGTGGACTTGCTTTGCTTTTCTTAGAACTAAGACATATTCAAGACTGCCCACTATTGCTCATGTCCTGCTGTGTGATATATGTGTTTATAGATCGGCTTAAAGGTGAGGTTTAGAGGTTTTTAGAGACACTTAATAGATGAGAACACTGAAACTTACAGGGATAAATAACTTGCCTGTGTGTATTGGTCAGGAGGTTTCAGTTGCAAAGTGATAAGCTCCTATCTTAAATGGACTTCAGCCAGATCAAAAATATATTAGATTATTTAACTGAGAAGCAAGAGCTGTATTAGCTTCAGGCACGGCTGGATCTAGGCCCTCAATTAAGTCTTTAGGAATTTGCCTCTCTTCATCTCTTTGGCTCTGCTCTTCCCTGTGGTTTCATTTTTAGATTGGCTCTACCTGTTTTACATCTTCCTGGAGTCAAATCCAAGCTTTCTCCTGGTTGCTCCTGTAAAAGTCCCAGGGTTATGTCTGGGGGGGGGGGGGTTCTGACAGGTTCAGTTCAGCTGCCCATTGCTAAACCAATGACTATGGCAAGGGGGACAGAATAATCTGATTGCCCAGGCCCCAGTCATGTGCTCACTGCCGAAGCATAGCCAAACCACAAGCATGGAGTAAGAGTGAGTGGGTCCCCCAAGAATACTGAGGTGCTCTTACCAGAAGGAGGAATGAATGCCGGGTGGGCAGAAAGACCTGATGTCCTGTACTCCCATGTCACACTGGTAGTAAGGGGCAGGCAGACCTGCATGCAGATCTGCCCTCTACCTTCTCCATGCTGCTGGAGACCACCTCGGGGACCCCCTAATGCCCTAGCCTAATCTTGTCACACGAATTCCTTCTAGTCGGCAGGTTTCAGAATGTGCTGGGGGAGGGAGGAAGACAGCAGAGGGGAGCAAGGAGGATGGGTGACAGAACTCAAGAGGCTGTGCCTACAGGACCCCTCCCTTGGCCTGTCTTTCAACCATGCAGCAATTCTTGTGTTTGTTGGTACATTCAGTTCCCTTGGACGCTTTCATTTAAGGAAATAGCTCCTCATATTTTAAAGGCTTGAAATCAGTGATTTTTCTGCAACCCTTGCCCTCTCACTCATTCATAAATGAGGAACAATAGCTCAGAAAGAGGCAGGAACTTGACCAAGACCATGCAGCAGCGCAGTGCACGTTGAATCTGAGAAATCACACCTCTGGATGCCCACCGCCTGCCCTTTCCACCTGCGTGCAGCCCTGCAGGTGGGTTAGAGATCCGGGAGTGGAGACCACCACACGCACCCCTGACTGATTTATTAGCCAAGGATGCAGATCTTAACACTAACAGAGCAGTTTCCCAGAGCGGAGCAAAAAGAGGGAAGCTTTTTGCAGCCTTTTTTCTAGTCTCTGGGTGCGGGCAGCCGCTGGGGACTCACTTTGTAGGTAGGATCCTGCCAGAAGGGAGAACAACAGCCAGATTCCTGCTACTCCCTCCTCATTCTGGGAGCTTACATCACCGTTCCAGAAGAACCTACATGAGTGAGCCATGTGCTTCTGGTTAGGATGTTTACAAACAACTAACTGTTCTGCTCTGTGCTCTCGTGTCTGCAGAGCTGGTCTCCGCGCACCAGCCCGGCCGTGTATTTCAAACACACCTTTCTGCAGTGCTGGCCACTGCTAATCATCACAACTAACCTTTCGGAGCGTGTATGTTGTTCCCAGAACTGTGTGCTAAGTGCTTGCCAGGTATCATTTCATTAAATCCTCCCGTAACCCTGTGACAGTAGGTACTACGATCACCCTCATTTTACAGGTGAGGAGACAGAGGTACAGAGAGATGAATTAGTTTCTTGAAGATCCTCAGCTGGCTTCAAACGCAGGCAATCAGAGTCAAGTGCATGAGCTCTTAGTTATATTGCTCCACTAGTCGCGTGATCACTGCTTTGGACAAGGAAGATGTACGTTGTCACCGCACCCAAACAGAGACAGACAGACAGAAAGTTCTCTGCTTCCTTCATTCGGGCCCTTCCTTCCACCACCCATGTGCTTCCAGCCGAGTCTGAGGAGCACTGTGTTCTTCCTTTTCTCCCCCACTCTCTGCCTGGTGTCTTCAGCAAACACACCCAGGGGATTCCAGGAAGAGAACTATGATATTACGGAGTGGGCACGGCGCATCAGGTGCGAGCAGAACACGGGTAAGTCAGGTACGGAAAGGCGCACGGTCTCATTACTTAGACTACCTTGCAGCAGCTTATTGAATTAGTGTGATTCGTAACATCTTCAACTTGGATCTCCTCCAGGCCAGCCAGCTGGTGCATTCAGTACTACTCAGCTCGCCTTAACTCAATTAACTAAGCCGGGCTGAGCCGGGCTGAGCTGAACTCAACAAGTATTTCTTAAGCACTGAGCTGGCTGCAGGGGGAAAAAAAAACAAAGGAGGGCAAGATGCAGACTCTGCCAGACTCGGCCCTTAAGGAGATGCCTTCCGTTCTTAATGGCATAATACAGCGCCATCATTTCCAAGTACCGCCTGCATGATTCTCCCCACATCTGCAAGCCCCCTGTGCTAGGTTGTACTTCACGGTCTTCTTTAAGTAAATTAATTTTTTTAAGTAAACTAATTTCCTTCTCTAAACTTAATTTTTTAATTATTCACATGAAAATGACAGAACATAAAAGAAACCACTTCGAGGTGACAATTCAGGGGCATTTAGTACCTTTACAGTGTTGTAAAAGCCACTACCGCCGTCTGGTCCCCAAACACTTTCATCCCCCCCCCAAAATAAAACCCCACACCCACGAAGCAGGTGGTCCCCATTCCCAGCCCTCCCTGTCCCTGACAAGCACTAATCTACTCTCTGTCTCTACGGCTCTGCCTCTTCTGGACATTTCCCATAAATGGAATTATACAGTGTGTGGCCTTTTGAGATTGGTTCCTTTCACTCAGCATGGTAGTTCCTAGGTTCATCCATGTTGGAGCACGTATCAGTACTTTGTTGCTTTTTATGGATGAGTAAGAGTCCATTGTATGGATAGTCCACATTTTGTTTCTCCATTCATCTGTTCGATGGGCATTTGAGCTGTTTCTATGTTTTGGCTATTGTGAATAGTGCTGATAAATAAGTGTATTTTATTTATTTATTCTATTGAGATGTGAGTGACGTAATAGGTGGAAATCTGGAAGGCTTCACAAATTTGGGTATTATCCTCAGGCAGGGGCATGCTAATGTCTGCAGCGTTCCAATTTTCACATATGTCCTGCCAAAGTGAGGACTCGGTAAGTTAATTTTAAAAGGAAATGACTGTAAGTAGGAAACCTCTATTTCTCTAATAGACAGCCAAGTAGATACATAAGTATTAGGAGTACAAATTTCACCAGCTGAGCACCGAGGATCATCCTGTGCACTATCAGATACAGCCATGATGAGTCTGAGATGGTACTGGATGGGGTCAGGGCCTCGAGCTTGAAACCTGGCTTTGCCATCTGTGCGATTCTGGGTAAAGGCTCCTGTCCTCCCCCCAGTGTCAGTTTCTTCCTCGGTAAAATGGTAATACTGATGAATGCTTCCTCCTGCGGTTGTCGCGAGAATGAAAATCACGGCACACAGTAAGCGCTCAATCTGTGCAAGCTGGTAGATAGGAACGCGGTCCTAAACACAGTGGCAGCAACAGTACCCGTAGCTAACAGAGCAAGCGTTGGCTACATGCCAGGAGCTGGGCCTGCATTACGTCAGGTAGCGCCTATGACGTTCTACGAGGCAAATATTATGACCCGCCCCCGTCTTGTTGGTCAGAGAATAGGCAGAGAGAGGTGGTGCTGGTAGTTGAAGGTCACACAGCTAAAGCCTTTCTGGGAAAATTAGAGGACAATATGAGAAGTGACCAGGAGCCCACTGGAATGTCAAGACTGTCCCTGGGCAGAGGGGATCTGGCAAGTGGCAGCAAACGTGGCCTGGGGGCTCCCTCCCCGCATTCCTCCTTGCTGCTGTCTCTTCATGGAGCAGCTCCTTCTCAGGTCTGCCAAGACAACGCCCCCCCGACTTCACATCTTTTCTAGGTGACTCACCTCTCTCGGGTTAAGGGCTTTTCTGCCCTCCCTGTACCCTGTCATCCCCCAGTGTCCCCCAAACCGCCCCTTTGCTCTGCAATCTCTCTTCCTTTCCATGCTGCGTCTGAGCCCTCGACACTGGCACGCTGCCTCCTACTAACTGCCCACCGCTGGTTACAAGAATTAGCGCCTCGCAAGTTCACGTGCGCCCTTTATACCTTCATCGACGGGGATGTGCATGATTTACAGCTTCGGCCCGTGTGGGGAATCCCGTCCCATGCGACCCTGACACTAGCACCAGGGTCGACCCACACTGGGTGGCTGAACAAATGTGTCCTCCCCCAGATCTGGAGCCTGGAAGCCTGAAATGAAGGTGTCAGCAGGGCTGCTCTCCCTCCCTCTGGGGGAGGACCCTTCCTTGCCTCTCCCAGCTCTGGTGACGCCAAGTCTTCCTTGGCTTGGTGCTACTTCACTCCAGTCTCTGCCTGTGTTCACATGGCCTCTCCCTGTGTGTCCGTGTGTGTCTTTTTCCATCTAAGAACGCTTTGTTATTGGATTCAGGGCCCACCCTAATCCAGCATGGTTACCTTAATCCTTACCTTACTTACTCCTGCAAAGACCCTACTTCCTAATAAAGTCACATGCCGAGACTCCCAGTAGACATGGATTTGGGAGAAACTCTATTCAACCCACTACAGAAAGCTCCAAATAGATGTGCCTGATAGTCTTTGTGGCGGGTTTATTGAGCCCAGTGGGTACAAACATGAAAGGGTTTAATTTTCCTCCAAAGGCAGTAACTAGCCACATTCTTACAAATCTCCCTTTCCCTGGCCCTTAGTGGCATCATGGCAGAGCCTACAGCTTTCTGGCAAGTTTCCAGTACTCAACAGGCCAGTCCAGGTCAGACCAGTTTAAAACATTCCACGACCCTCCAGCTCAGCTTTGCCCCCGGGCCTGAGAAATCTGGCATGGACATGGCCTCTCCCTGGTTCCTTCCTAAGGCTTCCTTATGCTTCTGGTTTCCAAAGTGCACCAAAGACGATGATTCCATGGACAACCAAACTTGGCCAGGGTGCATTAAACCAAGTTACCCGGATGTGTTTACTTTCAACTCAGTGGATATGCGAATGCACATCCAGAAGCTGGTGGTCTCCAAATCCTGTTCAGTCCAGGAGATGATTTTTCCACAGAATATCCTTCTACCCTGGTGTTCCCCAGAGCACACTCTGGGCAATACTAGATTATATTATATAAAATACTGTAAGAGACAAAACCGATCCACAACTGTTGTGCATGCATAGCCATAGAAGATGAGTTTTGAGTAAACACACCAAGTCAGGAACATCTTGTGACTTATTCAGAAAACTGGCTTCCAGATCACTGTGGACAAGACCCAGCTTGGCCAGAAGATGCAGTCCCTCGGCAGACCCACACGGACAGCTCAGCTGGCCAGATTTCATGCTCGGAAAGGATCAGAGACGAAAATGCTCCGATCTCCCTCAAGCCCTGTTTCAGCAGCCAGGAGGGTGTAATCCTCATACTGAAAAGCAAGTGGTTTCGGGGCGCCTGGGTGGCTCAGTCGGTTGGGCAGCTGCCTTCGGCTCAGGTCATGATCCTGGAGTCCCAGGATCGAGTCCCGCGTCGGGCTCCCTGCTCGGCGGGGAGTCTGCTTCTCCCTCTGACCCTCCCCCACTCATGCTCTCTCTCATTCTCTCTCTCAATAAATAAAATCTTAAAAAAAAAAAAAAAGAAAAGCAAGTGGTTTCAAGAAAAATGTCCATTCGCGTGTGGTCCTACAACGTACGCAATTACGTCATGCAAATTCAATTACAGGCACTCAGCAGAAGAGTAAAAATAACAACAACAACATAATAACGAGAGAAAAGACAGGATAGATGAACATAAGCACCAGGCAGCGTTCCCCTGCCATTCTTTTCCCAGCTTGGAACTGGGGCCCGTTCCGTAAGCCTCCGCTCCTGAGTGCCTCTCGGCCCCCAGCGTGAGGCCAGTGCTTAAATATCTACTGTTTTCATGTAATACGGCCTCTAAAAGCTGGCCAGCGTTTTCATCTGGCGCTCAACGGAACAATCGACAACCTTCCCCAACACTGTCCACAGCCTGGCTCTGCTGGACTGATGGAAAAAACATGGCTGCCCCCAATTTAATGTCCCTCCAAGGGTCTTCACAGGTCACTTCTGACCACAGGAATGTGTGTTCCTCCCGAGAGTTGCACTAACTATAGAGCTGCCCTACCACATCAGAGATGACCCCCCCATATTCTCAAAACCGAATAGAAACGGGTTTTGCCCATAGTGTCAAGGCAAATATTCTCTGAAAGTGAGGACTAACCCTACAACTGGGTTCACTAGGGGTCACCATCAACCATGCTACACACCACTTCCCATTCCCTTGACACCCACTCCCCTGCCAAAAAAAAGCCCTAAAGAAAACATTTTTTTAAAGATTTTATTTATCTGAGAGAGAGAGAAAGCACAAGTAGGTTGGAGGGGCAGAGGGAATAGCAGACATCCCCCTGAGCAGAGAGCACGATGCAGGGCTCGATCACAAGGACCCTGGGATCATGACCTGAGTCCAAGGCAAACACTTAACCAACTGAGCCACCCAGGGCCCCAGAAAACATTTTTTTTTTAAGAAAACATTTTTTAATCTGATTGAGCTGTCTGAATGAGGTAGCTTTTTAATCCTCAGTAGATAATAAAGATCAGTTTATCCCCTTAGCCAACAGCCCACCAAAGTTTGGGGCTGGGGGTTCAGAGATCCAGAAGGCTCAGCAGCCTAGGGAACACAGAACCAGTTCTTGCTCTCTCTCTCAGCTTCATCTCCCCGCTGCAGACAAACCCCCACTGCTCACAGAACAATGTCCAAACTCAAGGATCTTTGTCTGCTGGACCAGGACAAGCTGAGCCCCCCAGGGCAGGGTGTGGTTCTCACTCCTCTGCAGGTCTACCCAGCACTGAGCACAGATGGTGGCACATAAACCAAATGGCACATAAGCTCAATGAATGAACGGCAACTGGGTGAAAATGTAACCCGTATAAAACACAGGTACCATATGTGCAAGTCTCAGCACAATCTCGCGTCAAAATTAGAAAAAAAAAAAATTTAACTGGAGAGCAATTTAAATCTTTGCCAAATTTCTCAAGGAACACCAAAAAAACAAAACAAAAAACCCCCCCAAAACAGTTCTGTTTATAATGTAAAACAAAACTTATGAACTTATATCTCAGCCTCTATGGCAGCTGGCCCCCAAATCTCTCAAATCCCCCCAAATTTTCCTAACTTTTCTCCTTCCCTTCCCATGTCCCTTTCCAAATACAGCTTCTACCCTTTCCTAGAAGTACAAGGTAGCTGGTTAAAAGCACAAGCTCTGGGGCTCATCTTGCTGGGTTCAAATTTTTGTCACTTTCTAACTGGAGCAGGTACCTGGCATGTGGTAAGTGCTCAATAAAGGCAACTTCTTACTTAAATCCTATTGGCTTCTCCAATATATTTTTTAAATTTGTCCCCCTTCCCTATTAATGCAAGAAGAAATGTCTACTAGTGTTCCGAGGCTGCCAAAACAAATTGCCACAAACTTGGTGACTTAAAACAACAGGGATTTATTCTCTTGCATCTCTGGAGGCCAGAAGTCTGAAGTCCAGGTGTTGGTAGGGCTGTGCTCCCCCCAGAGCGCTAGGGGAGACTTTGTCCTTTGCCTCTTCCAGCTCCTGGTGGCAGTTAGTATCCCTGGATTTGTGGGTGCATCCTTCCAACCTGTCTCTGTCTCCACATGGCCTTCCCTTGTGTGTATCTCCTCTGTGTGTCTCATGGGAGCTTTTGTCTTGGATTTAGGGCCCACCCAGATATTCCAAGATGTTCTCATTTCAAGATCCTGAACTTAATTACATCTGCAAAGACACTTTTCCTAAATAGCGTCATATTCACAGGTTCCAAGGGATCAGGACGTGAACGTATCTTTTCTGGGCAGCCACCATTCAACCCACTATGAAATGACCCTGGGTCCTTCCTCTTGTGGGCGGTGGGCGGGGAGAGGGTTGGATGCTCCTGTAATTTAATTTTCCTTGTCATGCTGAATAAATCAAGTCGGCAGCCAGCAGCGAGTACTTGGGAACCTGGAAGGAAAGAGAAGCAGGTGCCAGAAAGTCACTGCGGACTTCTCTTTCTCACTGATGCTCGTCAACTCTTTCAATGATGCAAGTTTGCAGCCATAGAATACCTAACTGCAAGAGCTCCTGCACCCTGGGGGTGGGAGGGATGGGGTGAATGAAGCAGTGAGTTTCAGCTACAAGCTGGGACCCTCAGGCAGACACATCTTGGGACAGAGCATCTTGACCTTCCCAGAGAGGGTGGTCAGCTGCATGCATCCCTGGCTGGGGGTGGTTCAGGTTAGTTATTTATTGATATCCTGTGTTAAGATTCCAGCTTTGGCTGCACTGAAGGGATCCGGGAGGCAGTGACTTCACTCGACTCAAATTGCAATCAGCCAGCCTCTTGGCTCATGTGTTTATCTACCCAGAACTATTTTCGGTGTGTGTTCATAGACAGCACACACCAAAGTATTTGGTATTTGAGATGCAAGAGTGAAGGATGATTAAAGTTAGCTGCTAATGAGCATGCCTAGAATAGATATACTGTGTGTGTGTGTGTGTGTGCGCGCGCACGCACTTGTGCACGCCATGTGTGTGCTCTGTTGAGAGTCTGCAAAGCAGATGTCTACAAATCTGCCCTCAGGTGACCTCGCCAATGTCCTGGATCAGCTAAGATGTCCATGGATGGCAAATGGAAATAGATAAACACTGGCCTGTCTCAAAATACTGCCATACTAAACATCCCAACTCCCCTGTCTATGTTCTACCTACCATCCAAAGCCTGGCCCATCCCACCTCATCAAGGAGACTTGCTTGACCATCCTCTGAACTCCTAGAGCAGAAGCAGCAATAGGCTTCATCTTCAGTACCAACTTGAATCAAACTGGCAGGGATTACCTGGAGCACCATGGTGAGGAGGATACTGAGAACTGATCTGAGCTGGGATACATGAGGCTGTGTTGTTTCCTGGGGCTGCTGTAGCAAAGTCCCACCATCTGGGTGGCTTGAAGCAGGAGAAATTTATCCTCTCATAGTCTGGAGGCTAGATGCCTGAAATTAAGTTGTAGGCAGGACCATGCTCCCTCCAAAGCCTCTAGGAGAGGACCCTCCTTGCCTCTTCTGGCTTCCAGTGGCCCCCAGCATCTCCTGGCTTGTGGCTGCTCACTGCAATTTCTGCCCCTGTCTCCCAGTGGCTCTCTTCCCTCTGTGTCTGGGTCTCTGCACAGCATTCTCCTCTGGGTGTGTATGTGTGTGTATGTGTGTCTGTGTCCAAATCTCCCTCTGCTTATAAGGACACCGGTCGTGGGATTAGGGCCCACCGTAATGACTTCATCTTAACTTGATTACATCTACAAAGACTACATTCATGGTGCCTGGGGTTAGGACTTCAGCATATTTTGGGGGGGGCAGGGATACAATTCAATCCATAATGGATACCATGAGCAATTAGGAATGTTTTTCATGAGGGAAGGGAAATGGCCACCAATTTCCCAAATGTGCCCTAGAGCACTTAACTTCTGGTATCCTTTAGTTAGAAATAAGCACAGGCTGCTATGACTACTGTTAACTATCTACCCATCCATCTATCTATCTATCTATCTATCTATCTATCTATCTATCTATCTATCCATCTATCTAATCTTTCTATCTACCTATCCTTTATCATCTATCTCTCCATGATCTATCATCTATATCTACCTATTTGCCTTCTTAAGTAGATCAAACTTTCCTTGAGAGCACAGATTATAGCTGTCTTAGACCATTCAGGCTGTTAAAACAAAACATCACAGACTGGGTAGCTTAAAAACCACAGAAATTAGTTTCTCACGGTCCTGGAGGAAACAAGTCCAAGATCAAGGTGTCAGCATGGTTGGACGAGGGCCCTCTCCTGGTTCACACACGGTACCTTCTCCCTGTGTCCTTATGTGGTGGAAGGAACAAGAGAGCTCTCTGGGGCCTCTTTTATAAGAGCATTAATCCCATTCCTGGGGGCTCCAGCTTAGTGACCTAATCACCTCCCAAAGGCCCCGCCTCCTAAAACCATCACCGTGGGCATCAGGATTCCAACATATGAATTCGGGGGTGGGGGACATAAACATTCAGACCAGACCACTAGCTTAAAGCCTTTATATTTTCCCACTGTCTAACCCAGGATCTAGATGGAGGAGGCACTTAACAAATACTTGTTCAGTAATTAACTTTCATTGTTTAGACTCTGAAATTAGGTTGGAAGAAAGTTATCTCTGAAGTGCAATCCCCTAGGGGCTGCTGAGGGTAAAGCTGGATGCCCACTCAAGAGTCAGGGGCCTGGGCTTGCTGGTCTACCCTCCATCTTCCCAGCCCCTCCCCATGTTCCAGACATCTCATCTACCAAGTCCTACATGTGTACTGGGGTGTCCCCCTCTAATAGGACAGCCCTGTAATTGTTCAGCAAGATGATAGCGCCAGGCTCATCCATCAAACCCTCCTCTAATGGTTTGGTTTTCCTAATGGAATGCAGTGTCCTAAAGAAGAAGAGAAGCATCATAATGTGAGGTTTTATGTAGGCTGGTTTCTAGCTTTGAACTATGGAGCTGAAATGATAGTTAAATCAATGGAGAAGCACTAAGCTATTGCCTCTGAATCTGGGCATCCGTAAAACCCGATTATTGACAGCCCTGAGTGGATGTGTTGCAGGCCGGCTCCTCTAGCCCTGACTGGGGCTCCCTCTCTTTCTCTGTGGACAGGAGCAGTCCGAGAGAAATGGAAATATAATGGCCAGCTGATTGTTTTCACAGTCTGCACTACAGACCGCCCCCCTAACAAGACTCTAGGTCAAGTGCTCTTCTCCACTCTGTGGATCTAGTGGGGAGAAATTAGCTCTCAGTGGTATTCCCAATTACGGAGAAAAGCCCTGGTCTGGCTGTAATGTGTCTGGCAGTGGACCAAGAGGCAAGAAGCCTGTCTTCTCCCCCGGCCTTGTGGCGTGACCTTGGGAGGTGACTTTGCCTCTCAGCTTCTGTATCGCCTCATCTGTAGTGATCTACTTTTTTTTATTACTTCATAGTTATGCTCTAGGATAAATGAGACAAGGCTCTACATCTTTTAGTCCCCCAGAAAGACTGGAACCAGGTAAATGCAAAGGAGAGCCTTTTCTTTTGTTTTTACTACATGCATTACTAACTTGGGGGATTTTTTCTTAAAAACAGCAAAAATGGATGGATTTATACAATTGTTTTGTTTTGTTTTCCTGGGGAGCCTTGAGGCATTTCAGGGCTATTGTATTATTGCTCCCTTCTTTTATGGAGTGTGCCCATTTCTTAGTCAGCAAACTGAGCGAAGGCTTGAAGTGAGCCACATTGATGGGCTGGAACTAATTCCTCCTCCTAATCTAGTGTGGTGTTTTACCGCCACTGCACAGGTCCCCCGGGGACACTCAGGAGATATTGGCTCTGACACAATTATTAAGCCCCATCTCTGCATTCTCCCGCCCTCCCTACATGCCAGCTCTGCTGACTTTCTTTTACATCTTTACAAGCACCAAGTACTTTCCAACCTCAGACTAGGCACACCTGTTCTCCCCTGTGTGGGAGGCTCTTCCTGCACATGTTTCCTGCGGCCAATCCCCACCCATCCCTCAGGCCTCGGCTAGTAATGTCACCTTGGTAGTGAAGCCTTCCATGGCCCCCAGGCTTTGTCAAGTACCCCCATTCTATGTTCTCGCAGGCACTGTGTTTTTCCTTTACAGAGCTGATCACACGTGTAACTAAATGTTAGTCCAGTGTCTGCCTTCCCCACTGATGACAAGTTCCAAGAGGACAAAGTCCTATTTGTCTTGTTCATTACTGTGATTCCAGCACCAAGAAGGCACCCAATAAAAATCTGTAGATTACGTGGATGGATGGATGATGGATAATGATGGATGAATGGACTGAGAGATGGATAGATGAAGGAGAGAGGGCTAAATGGATGTAGGGTGTGTGGATATATAGATAATGGGTGGATGGATATACATGGATGGATAGATGGATGGATGATGGATAGTTGGAAAGACAGAAGGATGAATGATGGATGAATGGATAGATAATGGATGGATGGATGTAGTATGTATGTATATGAGAGTGATCCAAATTATCAGTATCCATCATCAAGAGAAAGTTCTCAGTTCCAAATGTGCAGAGAAGTTCATAGATGCAGACCTAGCATACATGTCAACAGGGCCATGTCTCTCTGAGACTCTGGGTAGACCCTTCTTTGCCTCATCCTAGCTTGATGGTGGCCATCAACCCTTGATTTCCTTGGCTCACAGCTGCACCACTCCAATCCCTGTCTCCACTGCCCCATGGTGTTCTCCCTATTTGTCTCTGTCTTCACATCACTTTCCCTCTTGTTAGAAAGACACTAGTTATATTGGATGAAGGGTCCACCTACTCCAGGATGACCTCATCTTACCTAATTATACCTGCAACACTCTTGTTTCCAAACAAGGTCACATTCTGAAGTACTGTGAGTTGGGACTTCAATGTATCTTTTTGGGGGATTCAACTCAACCTGTAACAATCCATTAAACAGCCATACCTCACCCAGATGTGTATCCCAGAGACAGTCCTGCATAGGATGATAAGGAGACCAGGCGTGAGGACATGAAGACATCGGTGGCAATGAGGTTTGTCACAGCAAGAAGCCAGAGGCAACCTGCCTATCCATGACTGTGGAAATGGATAAGCCAAATGTGATACATGCAGTTGATGGACAAATACACAGGAGGCAGAAATCATACACTGGATTTGCATATATCACCATGGATAGATCTTAAAAACAGTGTGTGAAATGAAAAAAAAGTAGAAACTAGACTAAGATTTATGACACAATACCACTGACATAAATCTGAAATATTTACCCAAAGAACAACATTATGTATGTTGCATAAGCACTGGAAAGTGGGTTGGAAGGATTTATTTTGAAGACACTGGAGTTGCTGCCTGTGGGAGGCAGTGGGAAGTGGTAACAGTGGATGAAGGCAAAAACGAATACGGGAAGGCACAGGGGGCCCTTGAACAGAAGCTGAACGTGTGGCATAAACTGGCAGCGTGATCCCACAAATGCCTGCGTCGGGTCCAATCTTTACAAAGAAGGGAGAAATCCTGGAAGGGATTTGTAAGTGACAACTGTACTGAGGGCTCCGAGGGGTCCAAGGTCCTGCAAGCATGCACAGCAGGGACACTCAATCTACTCTGGAACATCAGCAAAGTCTTGGCAGAGAAAAAGACGCTTCCACTGAGTCCTGGACAGGACCTGGAGTTGTGCCGGGCAAGAGGAGGACAGAAAGTTCCAGAAGGAAGGAGAGTGTGTGTATGAGTCCCAAGGAAAGCCCAGCCGGCCTGGATGTGTCAGCCTGGGGCCAGCAGCACAGGCCCCATGCCATCACTCTGCCCTCCCCACCACCCCTAAGGAAGGAGAGGAGACCATGCTGGCCCCGTGCATACGTGTGTGTGTGTCTCACTCAGACACCCACTGGGACCAGGTGGCAGAGAGGAGTAAATGACCCAGGCAGGCACATAACATATGAAACACTTCCACCAAGAATTACGATCTTCCTATATTTCAAAAACCCAGGACTTTGCAACTCTCTCTCTTCCTCTGTTTTGATGCAGGCAGGGCACAGTCTCTTCTTTAAGAAAAACAGCAGTGAAGCCAATGAGAAGTGGCAGCTGACTTCAAGCTGGGGAAACGACAGGGAGGGATGGGGCCTGGGGAGGACCCAGAAGGGGCGGCCCAGCCACATGGGTAGCTGCCACTTAGCTTTAGACAACACCTGCTCCCACCCAACTGTGGTCCCAGTGCTGACAGATCTTCCCTTTCTCAAGAGAAGCCGTTGATCTGAAACATTTTCGTTTTACCTGTTACGATCTAATTTAACTAGAAGGAGGGACCAAGTCACACCCACCAGGATGGCTATGGTAAAATGCATGAAACAGAAAGTAACCAGGGCTGGCGAGGCTGTGGAGGAACAGGAAATGCTGTGCATTGCTGGGGGGATTGTAAAATGGTTCAGCATATGTTGGGAAAGGCGGAAGGTTCCTCGAAGAGTTAAACACAGAATCTCCATATGACTCAGCAATTCCGCTCCTAGGTCTGTGCCCCCAAGAGCTGAGAGCAGGGGCTCAAAAAGAACACGGCCACACACAAGGTCATGGCAGCACTATTCACAAACAGTCGAAAGATGGAAACAAATGCAAATGGCCATCGACTGATGAATGGATAAGCCAAATGTGGTCCATCCACACAAGGGCGCATTATTCAGCTGTAGCAAGGAACGACGGACTGACACCTGCTACAACGCAGATGAACCTCGAAAACATTATGCTAAGTGAAAGAAACTGGGTCACATGCTGTGATTTCGTTTACAAGACATGTCCATAGTAGGCCAATCCAGAGACAGAAAGCAGACTAGTGGTTATGTGGAGCTGGGGGGAGGGAAGGGAGCTGGGATGAGTGAATAACGGGTCCAGGGCTTCCTTTTGGGGTGATGAGAATGTTCTGGAACTCGACAGAGGTGGCAGTTGCACAAGACCGTGAATGTACTAAATGCCAATGACCTGTCCACTGTATAATGGTTAAGTTTATATTATGTGAATTGTACTTCAGTTAAAAAAAAAAAAAAACCAAACTGGGAAAATTAATTCAAATATTCAAGAAAAAAAAAAGTGGGCCAAATGAAACACGCCCACAGGCTGACTCTGAGGCCTGGGGTGCCCGCATCTAAGTCCGGGGTGAGGCTTACTGTCAGCATGAGCCCCCACGGACAACCTCACACAGAGGTGTGGGTTAGGATCCCTGTTTTACTGGAAGGACACCAAGTCTCCAAGAGGTAAAATGACGGATCAGGGTCAAGTGCAGGAGCTGAGGCCAGCAGCCAAAGTGTGGTGTTCAAGCACCTGATCCCGTGCTCCATGTGGTTGGGGCCAAGGGCTGTGAGAAGCAAAGAGGGGTGACAGCTAGGAAGCAGGTGGTGGTAGGAGGTCTCGTCTGAGCTGGAAGGTCAGACAAGAACCGTGTGTCAAGATTCTCTGGGACCTGTCACCTCCTCTCTCGCAGGGCCCTGAGTCCTCGCTGTGAATTTAAGATGATTCAGCAAAGCCATGTGGAGCATTTACTATGCACAAGACTTGTGCTACGTGTGGAAATAATAAAGACAACAAGCGAAGCATGTTCCATCCAGGACCTTCCCCGGTGCTCACAGCGACTCCATGAGGCGGAAGCACAGCTAGCGTAACCTGCATGCATTTAACTTACACAAACTCAACAACACGCAGCTGGCCAAAAAGAAAGGGAAGAAATGCGTTCATTGAAAGGGTGTGGACAATGCCACCTGTCACATCCCTAGGGGACTTGCCACACAGGAAGCACAGAAATGGGACATAGGGATCTGTGTTCTGGCCATCTCCAAGCTGGGGAGCCTGTCCTAGAATGAGTAGCTCTCTCGGCACCACGCGTGACTCCAGAGTGGGGTTTCTCAGCCTCGGCGCTGTTGACGGTCTGGAGAGATTGTCACTCATCGTGGGGCGCTGCGCAGTGAAGGATGTTGGAGGCCTTTAGAGGGCTGAGAACCATTGCTCTAGGTTTAACATGCATATTTTTTTATACGATAGGGTTCCAAGGCCCAAGAGTCTCGCCTCACCTGGTGTTCAACTGTAGGAGTAGGATCAGTGCAGCGAGGGGAAAAAGTGTGCCATCACAACTTTCGGAGAATGACGGTGATGCCATTCCTTCAGGGAAAGGAAGTATAAGGGATTTTCATGCATTTTCATGCCTTGGCTTTAGGATCGAGTACCCATATATGCCAGGACTCAAAGGTGGTATTACTACACCATTGCACAGATGAGGAAACAGGATCACAGGGAATCTGTTACTTGCTCAAGGCCTCAGAGCTAAGAAGCAATAGAGATCTGAGTCCAATCTGTTTTACTTTAAATGCTCCCCCCCTTTTTTTTCCATCTCACTATTTTGCTTCCCCGTCTGCAAAAGGGGCCCGAAGGAAATCAGTGTGCCAGAACAGAGACTCTTCACGACTCTCACTACTGGAGGTGGCGCTGAGCAGTCATCTGCCTGTTTCCTGGTTCCGGATTAGGCCACAGGTAAATTCAGATCCAAAAAGATACTTATTGACCTGTCAATGTTTTGGGACTTGTCTGGTTGCAAGAGACAGAAACCTAACTCAGACAAGCTTAAACCAAAAAGGGACTGTATCGGCTCATGTAACAGGGAAGTTCAAGGGGTGACGGCTTCAGGCATGGTTGGATCAAAGGGCTCAAATAGTCAGGACAATCACTCCATATTTTTTTCCTCTTTGTTGGCTTCATTCTCAGGCAGATCCCTCCCTCCTGTATATTAAGAGAGCCACCGGCAACATCATGTCTAAAACTTGACCACTTAGAAACCCAGCAGAAAAATTTTCTCCATTCCAATAGTTTCCTCGACATCCCTGAACTTGACTCTGGCTGTCCCAGCGTGGTTGGGTCCCTTGCCCATCCAGGAACTGTGGCCAGAGACGTGTGGGACTCTCGTGACGGCCTGAGCTACCTGTGCATCCGAAGAGTTTGAGGGTAAGGCGATGCCCAAATCTTATTGAAGAAGATCAGGCGAGAGGGAGAGAGGGATGGGAACAGGCCTGCCGGGTGGAACAGTGACTCTATCCCTCGTGGCGTGTTCAGTACACAATGTCCTTTGATCCTCATGACCTTATAGCATTATTGCGGAGGCTCAGAGAGGCTCAGTGTCTTGGCCAGCACCTCACTTCCAGGTACATTAACAGCCCATCGTGCCCGGAGGCATCCTGGCCTTAGGAGGTGAAGCTAGGACTTGAACCCAGACCTGGGTGACCCCGAAGTCCACCGCTGGCCCGCCCTTCCCCCAGAAAGCCCTGTCCCCTGGTGAGCGCAGGAAACCTCCTCAGCTCTTTGTTCTGGTCTCTTAACTCGCAAAGCCAGTCAGCGAGTTCTTTATTTCCACAAATGGTGCTATTAAAGGAATGGCTCTGGGAACTAGAGGCTGGCCCCCGAGCAGCCACGCATCCCTCAGGCCGCGGCGCTCTGGCTTCCAGAGGAACACATCAGAGGTTCCGGGAGCCGAGGCCCCGCGCACACCTGCCCGTGTGCCATTTTGTTTCAAGATGGCAGAGAAGCAGCTCACGCCTGGCGCTCGAGCTCCTTGGGTACAGTGTCTCCCCGAGCACCCCAGGCGGCTGGGCCAGTGACCTCCGAGAACAGTCCCCTGCAAAGGCTGGGGTGGCAGACCTCCCCGGGCCGAAAAGCCGAGCAGCCAAGGTTGACGCGGGGGCCTCGTTCTGCTGGGTCAGTACGCAGCTGTGCAGGACGCCGAAGCCGGAGCTAAATTCACGGGTTCGCTTGTTTCTCAGAACCCCAGCAGCAAGGCTCCGAGCGCGGCCGTCTTGCTCTGCCGGGGAGCCTCTTGCAGGCCCCAGCACGCCCAGAGCTGGCCTCTCCGAGCCGCGGGTTCCTTTCCGGGCCGTTGCCTTCCTGCTTCGCGGGCAGCACTCGCAGCGCCTCTCTCTGCAGTGTGGCGCGGGCCTCCCAGACCCCCGGGGTGAAGTCACCCGCTTTGAGAAACAGACTGAGCTGCAGAACGCAGAGCCCCTGGTCTGCGGAAGGCAAAACTTGCAACGACCCCCGCCCGCCTCTGCTTTCACTGCTCAGACCTGTGGGAACGTTGTGCGGCACCAGGCGCGCGGGGGGGGGGGGGGGGGGGGGGGGGGGGGGGGGGGGGGGGGGGGG
>NW_023270436.1:13045932-13051038 GCF_011800145.1 Mirounga leonina
GGGGGGGCGGGGGAGCGGCGGGGACATCTGGGGCGGGGCGTCCCCAGCACAAAGCTGGGCCGCTCTGGCCCCGTCCTTTCCGGGATCCCTCTGTTTTCCGAGAGCCCGAGCTCAGGGCCACCTTCAGCCAGGCCTTGCGCCGGCGGCTCCCAAGTGGTTTTTGACAAGCGCTTTGCGAGACTTTCAAAAGGTGCCCACGGGTGGGGAAGTGAAAGGACGAGGGGACGGGAAGAAACTGCTGCTTTATTTCGAGCCTTGCTCGAACGGCTTCTTGGCGGTTACTGCTCCCGTTTTGCTGAGTCAGAAGCAGCCCCCAGCTGCTCACCGGAAACACAGCTGTTAGGCGAAAATAACCACAGAGCCGAGCATCGTGCACCTTCCAGAAAAGAGGGCAGAAAACCTCAAAACAAAAGAGAAAAATATGAAACAATAAAAGAGGCACCGTCGAGAACCCGCCGCAGCTCGCCCCCTCACCCAGGCCCGAGGCTCAGAACCCAAGAAGAATCAGGCCGCTTTTCCACTTCAGTGGGTTGAACAGTGCCCCCTCCCAAAAGAGAGGTGACTGCATCCTAACCCCTGGAGCGGGTGAATGTGATACACCTGGAAAAGGGGTCTTTGTAGATGCAATTAACTGAAGGATCTGAAGAGGAGATCATCCCGGATTACCTGGGTGGGCCCTAAATCCAATGACAGGTGTCCTTGTAAGAGCGAGGCAGAAGGACATTAGATAGAGGAGAACACACAGAGACATACAGAGGGCCAGGCCGGGTGAAGACGGAGGCAGAGAGGGGCGTTATATGCAGCTACGGGTCAAGGAACACCAAGGATTTGTTATGGCAGCCATAGGAGATTAATAAGAGCACCCCCACGTTCCATTTGCTGGGTCCTGTCCCCAGCTACCCCTCTCCCCTTGTCTGGACTGAAAACATTCACAGCATCTTGCTTGCGAGGTGTCTTACATGGACACTGAGCTTCCCTTTCTTCTGGGCTTCATGATTATCAGGAAGTTACTTGAGGACTCCAGGGACTAGGCAGGAGAGCTGGGATCCCTGGGTCTGGATAAGACTCTGAGGCACACCAGGCGTGGGACCTCGTCCACCAGCCACCATTCACATTGCTCGTTAGAAAACAGACTCTGGGGTTGAACACCAGTTCTGCCACTTACTAGCTGTGTGGTGTGGGGTAAGGCTTTTAACCTCTCTAGGCCTCAGTTTCTGCCTCTGTAAAATGGAGAGATGACCTGAAAACCACCCTGCTGTGAAACAGATGCTGAAAAGAATAATTATTGGGGCACCTGGGCTCAGTCAGTTGAGTGCCCGACTCTTGATTTTGGCTCAGGTCGTGATCTCACCACCCTGAGATCAAGCCCTGCATCAGGCTCTGAGCTCAGCGGGGAGTCCACTTGGGATTCTCTCTATCCCTCCCTCTCCCTCTACCCCTCCTGCTCGTGCTCTCTCTCTCAAAAATACATCTTTTTTTTTTTTAAAGAATAATTGTTGTTAATGCATAACAAAGACTCTAGGGAAATTGGGGGCAATTGGTGGAGGCCAAAAACAAAGAAGGAAAGAAAGCCCAGAGCTGACGGTGTAGTGCCACATCTCCAGGGGGAGCCTGGGGACAGGAGACACCATTTGAGTCATGCAAAGCTGGGAGCCAGGACTGGGAAACCATTGTAAAGCTGGGTCTTCCATGAGGTTGGGGCTTACAGGAGTTCCCCCCCCTCCACCCCGATACAGCTGTAAGGATCAAGTTAGTACATACAAATCCATACTTGGGATTTGGCTGTATTTGATAGCTCTTACTGTCCAGTGCTTTATAGAAGTGTCATAAACGTCTGTTGGTTTTGGTAGCTCAGCATCTGCAACACCATCTTTTGACAAGAGCATCCCAGTTTACCTTTAGGAAACCACCCTTATTCCATGGCCTTGTTCCAGAAGAGGATATACAACCCAGAACCAACCAATCAGAGTCACACATTAGTTCACAGGTGGGCAGGGGAGTGAATAGTTGCTAGGACTACTGGGAAAGAAAACTGCTTTCCTTCTGTGTAAGTGGGATATGAGCCTGGAGCTACTGGAGGTTATCTCTGCCACTACCTTGGGTGAACCTACTTGAGGATGATGCCAGAACCAAAGAAAGCTGAGATGAGAGACAGAGATTCTTGATGACATTGAGACCCTGGATCCAGTAGTGCCTGAAACCATCCAGACATCCAAACTCCCCAGTTCCATGAGACAATAAATATTCTTCACATGTAAGATAATTTGAGTTGGCCTCTTATGAACAAAGGCATCCTGACTCTCATAGTATCTTATGTGATAATCTCAGCAACTCAAGGAGGTAGGCATTTTATTATGTCCATCTTATGAGAAGAAACTGAGGCTTGGAGACATTTAATCACTTGCTCAAATCACACTGCTAGTAAGTGGCAGGGCTGTGATGGGATCCCCTTAGCCACGGAAAGGCAAAAGATGTTGTAGTTAGTGTACCAAGGCTTTTGTGTCATGCCTTGAGAAAGTCACAAAAATCTCAAAGCCTTCCTTGTGTGGCTCATCTACAAAATAGACGAGTTGGTATATTTGTAATGTTTTTAATAGATATCTATATATTTAAATAAATATATAAGTAAATAAGTACTAAATATTTATATACATAAAGATTACTATGACAATTAACTGCATGTTTTCTCTCCATAACTAATAGACATTAGTGTTTTGCGTACTTGCTACAGAGGCAAGATAATTTCTGAAAATCCATATAATTCTTTGGATCTTGAGTCTAGATTCTGAAAGGCAGGCTGAGTCTGGATAACTTAAAATTAAAAACAAAAATACAAATTCTCTTATCTTTACTCACATATTTAAATTTTCTGGTATTCTTCATTCCTTGTGTAGATCTGAGTTTCTACCTGGTATCATTTTTCTTCAGCCTGAAAAAGAACTTATAATATATTTCTTATGGTGCAAGTCTGCTGGTGACAAATTCTACCTCCTTTTGTTTGTCTGAAAAAACATTTTTATTTCACATTCATTTTCTAAGGATAATTTTCACTGAATATAGACTCTTTTTTTTTTTTTAAAGATTTATTTATTTATTTATTTGACAGAGAGAGACACAGTGAGAGAAGGAACACCAGCAGGGGGAGTGGGAGAGAGAGAAGCAGGCTTCCCGCTGAGCAGGGAGCCCAATGCGGGGCTTGATCCCAGGACCCTGGGATCATGACCTGAGCCGAAGGCAGACGCTTAACGACTGAGCCACCCAGGCGCCCCAAATATAGACTCTTTGTTGACAGGTTTTTGTTTGTTTTTCGTTTTTGTCATTTAATTCAACATATTAAGGACGTCATTCCATTGTCTTTATTTTATGGCTTGCATTGTTTTTAAGGGTGGGAAATCAGTGATATTTCTTATCTTTGTTTATTGAATGTAATAGTTCTTTTCATCTTGGCTGTTTTCAGGATTTTCTTTTCATTGCTAGTTTTAAGTAATGTGATTATGATTGTTTTGATGTTCTTTTCTTTGTGTTTATCCTGCCTACAATTGGTTGGGTTTCTTGGATCTGTAGCTTTATAGTTTTTATCAGTTTTTGGAACATCTTCCGCCATTATCATTTCAAGTATTTTGTTCTGCCCTCCTTTCCTACTGGGGCTCTGATTACATGTAGGGTTGACCATCTAATATTGTTGCAGAGGTTGCCTGATGTGGTCCTTTTTTTTCCCCCTTAGTCTTTTTTCTCCTTGTGCTGCATAAGCTTGTATTATTATGTCATCATGTGTACTATTTTTTTCTTCTGCAATCTTTAATATGCTGTTAAACCTATCCAGTGAAGTTTTCATTTTAGAGATTGTATTTTTCCTCCTCCTAGAAGTTTCATTTAGTTCTTAAAAAAAAAACTTCTACTTCTTATGTTCATGCTTTCCTTTAAATCTTTGAACATATTTGTAATAGCTGTTTCAAAGTCCGTGTCTATTAATTACATCCTTTTTGTCATTTTGGGTCAGTTTACACTGACTGGTATTTCTCTTGGTAATGGGTCACATTTTCTTGCTTCTTTAGGTGTCTGGTAATTTTATGTTGGATGCTAGACATTATTGATATTATGCAGTTGAATGTTTAGATTTTTGTCATTTTCTTTTGGAATTCATTTGGCAGGCAGTTAAGTTACTTACTGGTCAGTTTTATTTTTTTGAGGCTTCTTAAAAAGCTTTGCTGAAGTGGACCTAGTGGAGCCTTTCTTCTTCTTCTCTCTTTTTTTTTTTAAGATTTATTTATTTTATTTTAGAGAGGGGGGAGGGGCAGAAGCAGAGGGAGAGAGAGAATCCCAAGCAGACTCCCTGCTGAGCGCAGAGCCCAGCGCAGGGCTCAATCCCAGGACCCTGAGATCATGACTTGAGCCAAAATCAAGAGTCAGACATTCAACTGACTGAGCCACCCAGGCGCCCCATGGAGCCTTTCTTCTAAGGCAAGTGTAGCCCTACTACTATGGTGTGACCTCACTGTACCCTCTAAAGAATGCCTTGGATGTTCAATAGCTTACTCCCATTCTGCTTTGCTAAAACTTGAATGTCCCCCAGTCCTATGAGAGCTCTGGGAATTATTCAGTTTATTCCCCCAGTAGGGTTGTTCTTTGCCATCCTTCTGGCATTCCACTCAATGCCTGGGCAACTTCGTATTCAACCAATCACCCAAGGGGCTCCCGATACGATTTCTGGTGCTGTTAATCTGTGCAGCACCTTCTTCTCTAGGACTTGGCCTCACAAATTCCAGCCTCTTCAACCTCCACATATGATAATCTATATGTCCTCAACTCAGAGAAACTTCCATGCTCTGCTTGGGATTCCCCTCACTGTGCTGCAATCTAAAACATACTTCTAGGGGCGCCTGGGTGGCTCAGTTGTTAAGCATCTGCCTTCGGCTCAGGTCATGATCCCAGGGTCCTGGGATCAAGCCCCACATCGGGCTCCCTGCTCGGCGGGAAGCCTGCTCTCCCTCTCCCACTCCCCCTGCTTGTGTTCCTTCTCTTGCTTTGTATCTCTCTGTCAAATAAATAAATAAAAACTTAAATAAATAAATAAATAAATAAATAAATAAATAAATAAATAAATAA
>NW_023270436.1:13051048-13051418 GCF_011800145.1 Mirounga leonina
TAAATAAATAAATAAATAAATAAATAAATAAATAAATAAATAAATAAATAAATCGTACTTCTACGCAGAAAGCCAAGGTGATCACAGGGCTCACTTCATTTGTCTCACTTTTTTCAGGGCTTACAGTTCTGCACTGCCTGTTGCTCAGTGTCTGAAAACTGTTGTTTCATGTATTTTCTTCAGCTTTCTAGCTGTGTACAGATGGAAAACAAGTCTGGTACTAGTTATTTCATTATGGTTGGAGGCAGAAGCTGACTCTAACTAACTTAAGCAAAAAAAAAAAAAGGAAGAAAGGAGGGAGGAAGGAGGGAGGAAGGAGGGAGGGAAGGAAGGAAGGAAGGAAGGAAGGAAGGAAGGAAGGAAGGAAGGA